>NC_044031.1:508366421-508666421 GCF_901765095.1 Microcaecilia unicolor
ATAACTGTCATCAATTAGGGAGCCAAGCTCCTGAAGTCCACATTTACATTTATTGCATCATTTTAAAAACTAGAGGATTAAGTACAATTGTGCTTAATTGTGTACAATTGTGTGTGTCAATTTCTCCTGTAAAGCCTGGTTGAAACCAACTGCTGACATTTACGCTTGCCTCCTGGACATTATTAATATTTTAAAGACATTTGTCTTTTATCATATTCTCATCTCTTTCCTATTCTTTAGTGTATACATATTTACCTCATAGGGCATATTGTACCATTACTATTACCGTAGCCCTTCTCTAGACAACCTGTACTCTGCCTATATCTTTTTGGAGATGTGGCCTCCAACAATGGGCAAATGGTCTTAGAAGCTGAAGGTTTAACAATGTTTGTACATCTTATATTCTATATGGGGCCCTTGTACTAATCCATGTAAGCGTCTATGCGTGCTCAACAAGTGCCAAAATGGAGTTACCGCCCGACTACTGTGTGACTCGCGGTAATTTCATTTATGACGCACGTCCGATATGCGCATCTGAAAAATATTTTTTATTTTCAGGCGTGTGTAACAGATGCATGCCAAGTGGCACTTGACATGCATAGGTCATTACCGCCCAAATTCTTTACCGCTAGGTCAGTGGCTGGCGGTAAGGTCTCAGACCCAAAAATGGGATGCGTGGCAATTTTGATTTGTGCTTGCACGTTATTTTTGGCAAAAAAAGGCCTTTTTACAGGCACACTAAAAAATGGAATCGTTGCATGCCCCAAAACCTGCGCCTACGCTACCGCAAACCACTTTTTCAGCATGCCTTTGTGAAAGGACCCCTATATTAATATTATATCTCTCATACGTAGAATTACAAAAGGAGGGAAAAAGACCTCAAATGTCCCAGCATGGCAGCAAGCTATAAAATCTTTATGCCAGCATATATCGGACTCCGATCATATCACTGGTCTAAAAAAAAAAAAACCTCCTTACAGAATTTCTTATGGCTGACACAGTATCAGTCAAAATGTTTGTTATACTGGTGGTTTTCAGTTTTGACAGATGCTGTGTCAGCCATATTGCTCCTCTCTTAGATGGTGTTTATTACATGTTTTGCTATATCCTGACAACTATACAAGCTGATAGACTGATTCATCCCTAAGACTCCTGAGGCAGGTGCCTTCTGCGCCGAAACACAGGACTACGTCAAGTCATATGTAAGGGGGGGGGGGGTGTATAGTGATGATTTGTTAATAAATAGCCCAGTTGGAACCTCAGTGGTCGCTCCCATTTTTGTATTGCTCTTTCTTCCCAGTTGAATCATGTTTATCCAAAAATTGCACACACAAATATGGGGGTGTGCCCAATTTGTGCATGCAATTTAATTGAATAATGAGCTGATTACTGCCAATATTTACAAGCAATTATTGGCACTAATTGAAATCAATTAACATGTATATGTGTAAATTTTATGCGCTTCCTGAAAAAGGGGGTCCAGAAATGGGAGGGTCATGAGCGTTTTGGGGCAGAGCATTGGCATGGATTTTAGTTACACATGCAATTATAGAATAAGGGGGTTCCACATGTAAATTTAGATGGGGCATTTGCATCACGTTCTGATTGGTGCAAATGGCCGTGCCTACATTTACATATGACCCCCCCTGCATTTAAGCACTATTCTAGTGGTTTCCAAACCTGATCCTGGAGACACTCCAGCCAGTCAGGTTTTCAGGATATCCACAATGAATATTCATGAGAGAGATTTGCATGCACTGCCTCCATTGCATGCCATTAGACAAGGAAGTAGGGATTAACCAATAAAAATGAATAGTGGAACCCTGGAGTAAGAACCAATAAAACATAAAGTTTATTATGATTAAAAAAAAGACTATAGAACTATATTTATTTATTTATTTATTGCATTTGTACCTCATTATCCCACCTTTTTGCAGGCTCAATGTGGTTTACAGAGTGTTGTAATGATATAGTCGTTACATGATTTTAAATACAGTCGATAATAAGCTGAAGGTAATGAGGGTTTAGATGGAAGGTGTTGGGTAAGGTCGTGTGAGAGGTGTTTTTTTAATGTACTTGGGTGGTTTAAGGAATGATTTGTTTCATTAAAGATGTTTTTTGTAGGCTTTGTTGAAGAAATGTGTCTTCACAGCTTTGCGAAAGCTGGTTAGATTATTAATGGTTTTCAGGGCCATGGGTAATGCGTTCCAGAATTGTGTGCTTTTGTACGCAAAGGGAGTGGAGTGGCCTAGTAGTTAGGGTGGTGGACTTTGGTCCTGGGGAACTGAGGAACTGAGTTCAATTCCCAGCACAGGCAGCTCCTTGTGACTCTGGGCAAGTCATTTAACCCTCCATTGCCTGCCACATTGAGCCTGCCATGAGTGGGAAAGCGCAGGGTACAAATGTAACAAAAATAAAATAGGCCTGTTTGTATTTCATTCCTTTACAGCTGGGGAAGTTCAGATTGAGGAATTTGCGAGCCAATCTTTTGGCGTTTCTGGGCGGTAAGTCCACTAGGTTTAACATATAAAGTGGGGCATCTGCGTGAATGATTTTGTGTACGGTCGTGCAGATCTTGAACTCAATTCGTTCCTTGAGCGGAAGCCAGTGCAGTTTCTCTCTTAGGGGCTTCACACTTTCATATTTAGGTTTTCCTATATAAAACAAATCCCCAAAAGATGGTGGAAATTCAGAAGACTCAGACTTGACACAGTTCCGTGTTTCGGCACTAAGAGCCTGCATCAGGAGTCAACAATGATCTGAATGATATAAAACACAAGTGACTGTCATTGGGGGTTAGGTATTTCAAAGGGAAATAATTGGAATAAATACTTTCTCTGCTTCAATGTCCAAGAAAATACAGCCATTCACATGCGTCTGTGCTGCCTAAAACTAGGTGGCTCTTTATACAATTACACATGTAGTGCCACTTTACCACCACACCTAGCACCTCTGTCAATTTATTCCCTGATACCACAGAGTCCTATCGGTTGCATTTGTTTTACACCCGGTCTCTCATATCATCATTTTATTCTCTATATCTTCATTTAGTGCCAGAAACTTTAATTTAAAATTCTGCATTTGCATGTAGACACCTAAATGTATTATTTTTATTCCTTTTCACAACTCACGTATTAGCAATTGATTCAGATAATTTGCAGTCATTCATATTTGTCTGTTCTTTATTTAAATCCACTTAAATTGCCTCTGTATTTTCCACATCTTTCACTATCAAATACTCTAAATTTCCCTGTTTAAGAGCATCAAGTTTCATTTTTCAAGTTTATTAGGTATTTGTTATACCACCCATCGAAGGTCATCTGAGCAGTTTACATTATTTAAAACAGAGAGAGGAAAAGTAGCCATAAGGGACATTGGAGTGGCAGAGATGCCGAACTAAAATAATCAATAGGAAAGAAAGACGGACAGACAAGAGAGGACAGAGGAATATAGAGGGGAAGGCTGTGTTCCACAGGCCGGCATTGGAAGCATCTCTTCTTAGACATCTGGAGAAATGTGGACATGATGAACTCTCCTCTATTTAGCTCTCTGTCTGCCTCAGCCCTTCCATGTCTGCCATTCTAGCTTCCAGACACTGTGCTCATTCGTTGAGATCTTTGCTTCAGATGAACACCTAAACTTCTTGCCAACAGGCAATCATACCTACAGTGCTCATTGCAAATGGCTCAATAGCCATCACATACATTTTTTTCTGGATCACCCAAGCCATGCTTAGGACCCCCTCCCCCAATAAATCAGTGCATGCTGTGGCATTGATATATGTAAACAATGGCCTTGTAAAAAAATATATTTTTATGTGTAAGCCATTTACTCTTGTAAACGTTGCACAGAGCTTCTAAAATGACAATCTAAGAGGCTCTTTTACCAAACTGTGTTAAAAAGTGACCATAGTTCATGTTTATGCGAGTTATTTCCATGTGCTAAGGCCATTTTTTTCCGCATGGGTAAAATGGCCACTTTTTCTATCTTTTGAATGAATAGTCACACATTAATTCTCCCATTAGCACATGAGCTCCTACTGTCACTTATTTTCTAGGCAGTAAGGGCTCATGTGCTAAGCACACGATAATCGGTTAGCACACGGCAATGTAGGTGCACTAAGCGATTAGTGCAGGACACGTCTATCTCTGTCCCGATCTGCCCCAGCGTTAAAAAATTAAAAAAAAAATGTTAGCGCTTGGGAAGTGTGCCAATGCCAAAATTACTGCGGGACATCTGAGCACGCCCCATGGTAAAGCACAAGTTAGTGCTTTATGCTGCTTAGTAAAAAGACCCCTAAATCTTAGCCAACATTTTATCCCTCCTCAAGCTTTCTTAATTCATGCCCCATTTTTCTATTCAGGCCAGCTTACCCATTAGGCAAGCTACATGGTTGCTTAGGTAACAGGTTCTGGGAGGCAGCAAGGAGCATCTGCATTGAAAACAAAAGAATAGGTCCTGACTGGCCATACAAGCTCAAATAACCATCCGAATGTAGTTGCATTTGCAGGGAGGGTGGACAATTTTCAAATACCCATCTACCTGGATAAAAGGCCTTGGGCAGTGCCCTCATTCTGTAAACATATACAAAAAAAGGTATGATGTCTGGTTTGCACAGGATTGTTCTGGGAAGGGTGACTGAGTATCAAAATCTCAGGGGAATGGATTAGGGATTTGGCAGTTAATGGAGGAGGGACAAAGCTGCCCAAGCAGCAAGAAGTCACAGCCTCATTTCAAGCCACCAATGCCTGCATTCTTTGCGCATGCTCCATTCATGCATGAAGAGTGTAGACATCTGGGATTGGACATCGCCGCCAGCAATGATAAGAATAACATTACGGTGGCAGTTGGGGAGGAGGAGGAAATGCATTGCCCCCCCCCCCCCCAATCCACCCCTGGTCACCCCTGAAACCCCAATGCTGGCAACACCCCTGGTCTATGTAAGTGGGAGCCCCACCGTGTCCCATCCGTGCTCCTTCCCTATGTACACCCCCTTGCAAATGCACGCTGTGTAAGTTAAGCGGGTATTTGCAGGATAGCTCTTAGGCACTCTTCTGGCACTTAAGTAGACATGTGCGCATGTATGCGCATAACTGCTAGTATTCTGCATTTACCTGTGCAACACACCACAGGGCCTGCAGAGAAAGTGGCTGCTGCCACTGTGGAAGACAACTGAGAGCCTCATTTTCCCTTGCTTCTATTCTTATCCAGGAGCTGAGGGAGATCCCATTTCTTTCGCTTTAGAAAGATTTCTTGCATTTTTAGCCAGAAGAACTAAGTTTTTGTGTAGGGTCCATGAAGATTCATTGTGCTGCCCTTCAAATGTCTCCACAACCAGCAACTATATCACTCATAGCCATTGTTCTACTCTATCCCTGCTTCTACAGCTGGACTGACAATTCCTAGCAGCCTCCTCAATTATTCATTGAGCAGCAGGATCCGCCATCATTTATTTATATATTCTTATAATCCACACTTATCTAAAAACAAGTTTTGGTTCAATGTGGCTTACAATTATCAGTTAAGAGAAGTTACAATATTGTTTTATATGTACAATTACAATCAGTATAGAACATTTGTATCATATGTGGTATTCAGTAATGCTTCTTATGGTCTTGGGAATTGAATTCCACCATTTAGAATCCAGATAACTGAATTCAGCCATATAGACGGATTTGTAGGTTATGATCCTACAGTTGGGTAGATGGAATAATAAGTAGCCTCTGGTTTCTGGACTTGCATGTCTCGGTGATAATTTGATGAAATCTAGCATGTAATCAGGAGACATACCGAATAGCATTTTGAAAATAAGAGTGCTAGTTTTCAAAAAACAGTCTGGCCTTTACTGGGAGCCAGTGTAATATTGCAAGCAGTGGGGTTGCTCTTTCATATTTTGACTTTTTGAATATCAGTCTTGCTGCTGTGTTTTGTACGGTCTGCAGCCATTTTAGTATGTTTTCTATACATCCTACATATGCTGCATTGCAATAATCTAGTTGGGACAATATCATCGATTGTACTATTAGACTGAAAGATTGTCTGAGGAAGTAGTCTCTGATCCTTCTCAATTTCCATGGAGTTTTAAAGCTCTTTGATGTGACTGCTGAGACTTGATTTTCAAGAAATAGATATTTGTCAAGAATGATTCCTAGTATTTTTAGTTGTGATTCGATTGGGTATGTTTTTTGGTCGCATGTGAAGTTTCGGTCAGCCAGATAGAAGTAGGAATTTGGTTTTGTCTCTGTTTAGTTTAAGTTTGAAAGTTGTGGACCAGTTTTCCATGAGTTCCAGTCCTGTTTTAACCTTGACTTACTGTATATAGTAACATAGTAACATAGTAAATGACGGCAGATAAAGACCTGTAGGGTCCATCCAGTCTGCCCAACAAGATAAACTCATTTTACATCCTGTTCTATTTTTTTGTCTTTTTTGATCTGCTTTTTTTCTTTTGATTTGCCATTTCTGTGGCAGATCTTTGCCTTTTTTTTTGTTTCTGTCGGTATTTTAAATGAGGACCAGGTTCTGTCTGCCTTGATATGATCGTTATTGGTTTCATACTCGCAATCGTGTAAGAAATCTGTGAGGGATGTTTGTGTTATAGCCAGGTTTGATTGTATGTTTGTTGTTTTTTGCTCAAAGTATTTTGCGAGCTCGTCTGCTGTTGATGGTGTTTTATTTGATGCTAGTAGATCTTTGGTGTTTAGTAAGCTATTCATGAGTTCATACACTTTTTTCATATTAATTATTATTTTTTTTTTTTGTTACATTTGTACCCCGCACTTTCCCACTCATGGCAGGCTCAATGCAGCAGGCAATGGAGGGTTAAGTGACTTGCCCAGAGTCACAAGGAGCTGCCTGTGCTGGGAATCAAACTCAGTTCCTCAGTTCCCCAGGACCGAAGTCCACCACCCTAACCACTAGGCCACTCCTCCACTAATCTGATCTCGGCTCACATATGTGCTGTAGTATTCTGCTTTGTCTCTCTTTATATTGCATTTATATTTTCTTAAAGCTTTCTTCCATGTAATTTTGCTCGTGTCTGATTTGTTTTCGGACCAGTTTCTTTCTAGTTTCCTACATAGTTTTTTCATCTCTAGTAGCCCATCATTAAACCAGGAACGTGGTTGTTTATTACATCTTGTTATTTTGAGAGGTGCTATCTTGTTCAATGTGTTGTTGCTTAATTCATCCCAGTTTCTCATGAAGTGGACGTTGTTGAGTGATATGTTTGTTTGTTCGTTCAGCACTGTTAGCCAGAAGGTGTGATGGTCCACCTTTCCTCTAGTTAGAAAATTGTGTGTTGATTCCCTATTCTTACCATTTTCTTCCATTGAAGAGGTGAATGTGAGTTTGCTATGATCTGACCCATAACACTTTATTCCCAGTTATGATTTTCTAGCATATTGTTATTTTCAGTTGAAAGCCTGTAGGCAAGTATGTCCAGTAGATGACTTTTTGAATGGGATGAGGTACCTTGTGGTGTTTTGAGGTTCCATTGGTTCAAGAAGGTTAACAAGTTTCTGGTGTTGTGGTCGTGATGCTTTTTCTAGGTGCAAGTTGATATCGCCCTAAGAAGGACATCAGAGAAGTTAGTGCAGGAGTCTGATTCAAAAAAGTCTTCTTGAACGTTAGACCAACTTCTGGGGGATGATAGAAAGTATGCAGCATAATGGACCTGCAGTGGCGTTCCTAGGGGGGCGGACACCCGGGGTGGCGCCCCGCCCCGGGTGCTGCGCCCCCCCCCGGTTTGCAGCACCCCCCCACGATGCAGCGCGGACCCCCCCAGGTGCACGCCGCTGGGGGGGGTGCCGCAGCGCGCACCTGCTCAGAGTTCCCTGACTTCACGCGTTCGCTGCAGCTCCCTCTGACCCGGAACAGGAAGTAACCTGTTCCAGGGCAGAGCAGAGGGAGCTGCAGCGAACACGCAAAGTCAGCGAACTCAGAGCAGGCGCGCGCCACGGCACCCCCCAGCGGCGTGCACCCGGGGCGGACCGCCCCCACCGCCCCCCCTTGGTACGCCACTGTGGACCTGTTAGTGTTGCATCTGTAATTTTACATGCCAGAAGTTCAATTGCAGAGGATTTGTGTTCAGCAACAGGTTCTACTTTGAAGAAGGATTTGTATACCAAGGCAACCCCACCTCCTTTCTGTTTGGTTCTGTTGATGTATATTATTTTATAGCCTGGTTTGCATAGGTCATGTATAACCGGGTTGTCTTTGAGGTGCAGCCATGTTTCTGTTATGAATAATAAACCTAGCTGTTCATTTTCAATCCAGTCTCTGATGATAGCTGACTTATTAACTACAGACCTTGCATTTATATAACCTATAGGGATCGGGACACATGTTTCATTTTTAGTGTTGATATAATTAACTGGTTGTAATTGTCTATGCGTTCTGTCTTTTTTGTCCTTATGTTTATTTTGATTGTCATTCAGACTAATCTTCTTGCTGTTTGTTAGCATATTGTTCTCTGGTTTGTTGTGATGTTTGTAGTTCAGCCCATCAAAAAAATAACATTGTAAGAGCGCCGTCTAGCAGAGATAATTACTGGGATTTTGTTGTATTCATTAAGTGCTGCAACTTGGTTATCCATAATAATGTCAGGTAGTAGAGGAACCGTTCCCTTATATTAGCCATTTTGAACCGTTTTAGGTCACAGGTGGTAAATTACATCTAGGTTTATCACTGACCTTAGTCCAACTATCCTTTGTTGTTCCTACATTTAGCTGTTTGTATTTGACATGGGCTAGGTCCGAGGCACTATGCAACAGTTTTGTTCTTCTAGAGTGGAGATTAGATCTAAGATGCACTGCAGTGTAGTGTCTGTGTCAGATGGATATGAAGTGAGCTTTTTCCTGCACGCAGCTATGAGATTTTTTTTATATTATAATTATACGACTGAGAGGATTTGTTTTACCTGAGGTGATGTTCCCTGACTGGGTTCTGCAGTGCGTTGAGTTGTCCCTACTGGGGCTGCTGTGGGTTCTGTTTTCTGAGGAAGATGGCTAATTCTAGGCAGCTGTGGGGATGATCGGGTTTAATGTCCTGGTGCCCTAGAGATGCTCTCCCGCTGTACATTCTTGTGAAGGAGCTGGTTTGTAAGGGGGAGGGTAGTGTTTCGTATCAGTTGTGGAGGACATCTGGCTGGGTGTGCTGGTGCCTAGATTTTCTCTCCTTCGTTCTTGGGTACAGTCTTCCGCTGTTCTGAGCTGTTCCCAGCATGGCAGGGATCCCCTCATCTCGGGTGCAGACTGCCTCCACTGTACTGTGCTGTTATTCAACTTCACAGAAGTAAAGACTACCATAAAATGTTTTAGATAAGCAGGTTGTAAATAAAGTGCTTTTGACTATGCAGGCATTGCTATTGCTCCTGCTCTGATTCTAGCACAATCTCAGCCCCCCCTGACCTCTATCTGTAGTAGTGTAAGATTTGGGAGAAGCTGTCGCCACCACTGTTTCCTCTAAGCTGAGTGCTTCAATTCTCTGGCCATATGGGGAAAAAACCTACTCTGAGTATAATCCTGAACACTAGGTGTGACCTGTCACCCCATTGCTTCCTTCTCTGCAGTCTTTCTGGAGATCTATGATGCTACCTGGAATTAGGAGGCAGAACTTTGCTGCTCCAGTCTTCTAAGCATACAGTTTTGATTACTAGGGATGTAAGAGCATAAGTTAGTGTGAAAAATATGAACTGTCATACAGTGCAAAAACTTTGATGCAAAGTTATTTAGTAACTCCAGCGCAACCAGTTATCCAATAAACAACCGTTGTAAGACTGGCAGTATTACATCATGCAAAATGCAATAATCTTAAAACATAAACTGAGGAATTATTGAATAGACACTTATATTTGTTAATGTGTAATGTACCCCATCTGTTCCTGGGGCAGTAGTGGAGTAGTAGCCGAGTGATTAGTGCAGTGGACTTTGATCTTGGAGAACTGGGTTCTATTCCCACTGCAGCTCCTTGTGACTTCAGACAAGTCATTTAACCTTCCCTTGCCCCAGTATAAGTACCTGTAATATACTATGAGGGTCATTTTCGAAAAAAAAAAAAAATGTCTAAGTTGGAATTTGGACATCTTTGTAGAACGTTCAAATTTGGAGGTGGGGAAAGGTCATTTTCAAAAAAAGATGGACGTCCATCTTTGTGTTCGAAAATACCTTGGATGTCCTTGGATTTGGATGTCCTTGGATTTGGACGTCTTTGATTTTCATCCATTTTCAAAACCAAAGATGTCCAAGTCTAAAACGTCCAAATTCAAGTCATTTGGACGTGGGAGGAGCCAGCATTTTAGTACACTGGTCCCCCTGAAATGCCAGGACAGCAATAGGGCACCATAGGGGACACTGCAGTGGACTCAATAAACTGCTCCCAGGTACACAGCTCCCTTACCTTGTCTATTGAGCCCCCCAAAACCCACTACCCCCAACTGTACACCACTACCATAGCCCTTACGGGCTTGGAGAAGGTGCAGAGAAGGGCGATGAAAATGATAAATGGGATGGAACGACTTCCCTATGAGGAAAGGCTAAGAAGGTTAGGGCTCTTCAGCTTGGAGAGAAGGCGGCTGAGGGGTGATATGATAGAAGTCTACAAGATAATGAGCGGAGTAGAGCGGACAGATGTGAAGCATTTGTTTACACTTTCAAACAATAATAGAACCAGGGGACACAAGATGAAGCTAGAATATGGTAGATTTAAAACAAATAGGAGAAAGTTTTTCTTTACTTAGCGTGTAGTTGGACTCTGGAACTCGTTACCGGAGAATGTAGTGACAGCAGCTGGCCTTACAGAGTTTAAGGGGGGTTTGGACAGATTCCTGAAGGAAAAGTCCATTGAACATTATTAAAAAATTATTTTTTTTGTGGGGTGGGGGGTTTTGCCGGGTTCTTGAAGCCTGGATTGGCCGCTGTCGGAGGCAGGATGCTGGGCTTTATTGGACCCTTGGTCTTTTCCCAGTATGGCGGTGCTTATATGCTTATATGTGGGTACAGAGGGTTTCTGGTGGGTTTTGGAGGGCTCACTGTTTCCTCCACAAATGTAACACTGGACACTGGGGGGGATGTGGGCCTGGGTCCACCTGTCTGAAGTGCACTGCACCTACTACTAAACTACTCCAGGGTCCTGCATGCGCTGTCATGGACCTGAGTATGACATCTGAGGCTGGCATAGAGGCTGGCAAGTAATATTTGTAATCATGTTTTTTGAGGGTGGGAAGGGGTTAATGACCACTGAAGGAGTAACGAGAGGTCATTTGGTCATTTCTGGTACCTTTTTGTGCCTTATTCATAGTAAAAACAGGTCTGGGTGAAAACGTCCAAGTTTTAGTCCTGGACGTCTTTGCTTTTTTCCATTATGGCTCAAAGACGCCCAAGTCTTAGGAACGCCCAAGTCGACCACGCCTCCGATATGCCCCCTTGAGATTTGGACATCCTTGTGACGGACTTCAGAGAAAGATGTCCAAAATCAGGTTTCGATTATACCAATTTGGATGTCTCTGTGAGATGGACGTCCAAGTGCCGATTTATGTCACTTTTTGGACGTCCATCTCTTTCGAAAATGAGCCTGTATGTAAACTGCTTTGAATGTAGTTGCAAAAACCACAGAAAGGCAGTATATCAAGTCCCATACCCTAATTCTTACCCTGAAAACTCTCCATCCATCCTTCAAAGCATTCTGAAAGCCCTGTTCCATGTAGTTCAAATTTTCCTATGCCCTCTCCTTGGGTGGTCCCAGTCAAGCCAATTTACAGGATTAAAAGTTATATGATTAAATTTACAATGTCAAGGGAAAAAAAACTATAGGTAAAGTTACAGAATAGAAGCATAGTAAAAAAAAAGTTCTAGACAAAACTTTTGATGTGCTAGAAAGGTTCAGTGGTACTTTTAATAGGAAGCACAGTTTAAACCTCCTACAGCAAACTCTGTGTTGTTATTTCAAGTGAGCTATTTTGGACATTTACTAATTAAATGACCTGATCTTATTAGTTTTTTATGTATTTCTAAATAGTCAGTTAATAACGTGACTTTAGGTCACTTTCAAGTAGACCAATGAGACTTTATTTATATGTGACACTTATACCAACATCAGATTACACAGTCTTGTTGATTACATTTAACCTTCAGGTAATATGGTATTAGAAAATCAATCTCTCATAAAATAGATTATAGAAATAGTGATGAAGTACAAGTCAACAATGTTGTCCATAAAACAGTCAATAATACATTCTGTACCTCGAAGGTCAAAAAAAGCCTCCTCTTAAAAAAAAAAAAAAAGTGATAAGGTAAAAGCTAAATTGTGGTATTGTAATATTTGAATAAATATTGCTGGTATATTTCTTTAATGCTGGTATATGTATTTACACACAAAGCTCTGTCACATCACATCCTGACAGCACTTTGTTGGCATGCTGCATCTGGGAATCATTGTGGAGCAATATGCTACAAAGTGTAAAAAATATCATGTTATTTGTATAGTAAAGATTGTGTATCACAGTTTTTTCATGTATTGTGGTACCAACCAAAAGCTTTCAGTGGTTGAAAGAAAATTACATCATCTTCCTTCTTCTTGGTTGGGTAATGCATTTTACAGGCAATCCATACTCCGTCCATGTTATGAAAGGGGTCTGTTAGTAAAGTGTGTTAAGCAGTTATCCCCTGGATTCTATATGGCGCTCAAAATTGTGCGTGCAAATTTGAGCATGTGCCCAATTTGTGTGCATAATATAATTGAGCAATCAGACAATTAGCACCATTAATTGGGCGCTAACAACCAATTATTGGCTCAAATTAGCAACAATTTGGATTTATGTATGCATCGTGCTAAGTTCTGTTCTGTAAAGATGTGCACGTAAGTCTTTTAGCATGCAACTGAAATGGGGGCATGGCCATGGGAGGAGCATGGGCGGCTCAGGAGTGTTCACTGGAGATGCATGCAGTACTATAGAATTTGGGAGATCCGCAACTAATTTATGCATAAGGATTTACACTGGGTTTCAGTTGCTGTAAATCCTCACGCCAAAAGTTGGGCGTGGATCCTGGCATTATGCGCTATTCTATAAATGGTGACCAACTCAGAGTGCTGTTTATAGAATGGTGCTCAGTGCTCATTTTTTTTGGCACCATTTACAGAATCAAGGCCTTAGAAGGCAATTGTACAACAGAGCTCCTATGGAAGTATCTATTCTAAAAAGGAAAGGAAGTGCCTATTGTGCTTCATAGAACATTGGTGTATCTGGTATATATGATTCAGTGCAAGCACTTACACCAGCCATAGAGCCAGGGCCACTGAAAGACACAGCCAGGCCTGGGGCAGGACCGTCCCCTCCCACCTGGGCAGCCACACCTCCCCACAGCCGCTGAGAGGGGGGGCAAAATTCCCCGGGCCTGGGCCTCCAAGGGTGATTGCGTCCCGATGGAGCAGGAGAGAGAAAACTCCAGCACCGCAACCAGGCCCCCCTTGGAGGCTGGGGAGGACCCAGTCCGGAGGAGCACCTTCGGCGCTGCTCTTCTGCCCAACTGAATGGCAGGGGCAGACAATCGACAGAAGAGCATCACTGGAGGAACATGGTTTTTGCTGGCGGGGCCTCGGGATCCCCACCAGTGAATGTAATTGGACTGTGTGGGGTGGGCGACAGCGATCCATGGGGGTGCAGCAATCTGGGGGGACGGACAGCTCTGCCTCGGGCCCAGCAGTGGCTGTGCCCCGGGCCCAGTTCAGTCTCTCAGCAGCCCTGGCACCCCCATACTTGGGCTGCTGTCTCCACCCTCAGCCTGCCCCACTCACTTAACTTTCTGTGTCTGCTCCTCCCTCAGTCTGTCTCCTGCTCCTGTGTGCCAGGACCCAGATTATTTCGTTAACACAATCATCAGGGTCCTGGCACACAGAAGCAGGAGAGAGACAGACTCAGAAGCAGGTAGGAAGGAAGAAGCTTCTGCTCCTTCAAAACCTTGCTGATGCTGCCCCCCCCCCTTAGAGAATTTTGCCCCCCCCCCCCTCCTTTTGGCAGCCCTGCATAGAACTGGTATAAATGCTCACACCTATATGTGGGAGATACGCCTGTAAACTTTTAATATTCTATAAGTTACATGTGTAAGTGTGAGTTCCACCCATGCCCTGCCCAGACTCCACCCATGTGTGTGCTTACCTGTAAAATACATACTAAGTAAGATATCTGCATCTTTAAAGAAGGATTTTTAGATATTATGCCTACATGTGCACATATATGCTTGTATATGCCGGTACTCTAACTGTTAGTACACAAGCATGGTAAATTACTATGCTGGCATGACAGAGCACTTTAATTCACATGTTAGCTGCATGCTGTGTTAGGGGACGGGAACTGGGTGCATTAATAGATAATGAATGTGTATGGACTGCCCACTGAATTAGAGTACTGCATTTACCAAATACTAGCACTTCTGCAGTTTGCATGTTGCACTTATTGCCTCCTCCAGAGGTTAATTGCAAATAGTATTAATGTGCAGGAAAGAACTTTTCTGTGCAGTAACTGCAGGATATTCTGGCTAAACCTCCAACAGGTACTGCCTAGCCATTGCACTTACCACATGGCAATATTTGCTGTTAAAAGCATGGTAAGTGCAAAAACGTCTTGCATTTTATTAAATGGGCCCCAAAGCTTCAAAAATATAATGTATAGCAAAACAACACATCCTCATAAAATACTATATAAATACATCACTATAGTTCATTTAATAACGGTCTATGAACTTTTCCTTTAGGAAGCCGTCCAAACCATTTAAAAACTGCGCTAAGCTAACCGCCTTTACCACATTCTCTGGCAACGAATTCCAGAGTTTAATTACATGTTGAGTGAAGAAATATTTTCTCCAATTCATTTTAAACTTACTACATTGTAGCTTCATCGCATTTTTGGAAAGCGTGAACAGACGCTTCACATCTACCCGTTCAACTCCACTCATTATTTTATAGATCTCTATCATATCTCCCCATAGCCGCCTTTTCTCCAAACAGAAGAGCCCTAGCCGCTTTAGTCATTCCTCATAGGGAAGTCGTCCCATCCCCTTTATCATTTTCATCGCCCTTCTCTGCACCTTTTCTAATTCCACTATATCTTTTTTGAGATGCGGCGACCAGAATTGAACACAATATTTGAGGTGTTCAATATTCTGTTTCTGTGTTCATGTATTTCAATTTTGGTACATTGATCAATAAAGAGAAGTTATTTAAAAATCACATGAAAGCACAAATTACATGACAGATTTCCATTAGTATTTGTGATAAATTGTACATCATTAGCACAATTGTGTTTGTTACCTTTTCATATGGACTTTAATAACTTGGGAGCCAATGTGCTAAACTTCAGCTAAGATTGCAGGAATGGTTTGGTACCATGAGAGCATTTTCCCTTGATACCAGGACAGGTTCAGAAATTAGTTTGGTGGTGAGCGTCTTCAAGGAAAGTTCATGCAGAAGGGCAGACTTTATTGCAAAAAAATATGTAAATACACCCCTCTGTCTCCCCAGGGTATTATTAAAATGCACAGAAAATGGCTGATATGTGCAAATTGGTAATGAGCTGGCCTATGTGATTCTTGAGCTCATTAACGATGTTGCACAATTTTTGTGAATGCCTTTGCCAAAATGGAAAATTAAATGCTGAAAAACAACACTTGTATCCATTAATATTACGTAACTTGCTGGTTTTGAGTGTATTATTGCATTTGCAAAGCCATTTCCAGCTTAGTATTTCACCCCTTTCTGTTTAAACAGGAGATCCCATAGAACGATTTGAAAAAGCAATGTTTTACACATAGGAACAGTCTTTTGTATAATGACATATAGTTAAACTGACCTGTGTGCAGTCTGTATTCATAGAAGTTTACCTGGGCTGAGTGGAGACATTTCCAGGGGTAGTGGCCGAACAAAATTTCTTTTTTTGAGTTTTGCCTGAAACCAAAACTGCTACTGAGACTGTCTAGACACTTTTGGCTGAAACCAAAGCCAAAACCGAAAACTAAAGTTTCGGTTGTGTGAATGTGAACCAGTGAAGCCCACTGGAGATAGTCAGAGCTTTCAATTGTCAGCCCTCTGCTAAACCCACAGGAGATTATTACCCTCCAGTCCCAGGAACTGAAAGCACAGGCTGACAACTGGGAGAGTCATTATTACAAAGACTTCTCAGTAAGTCTAGCATGTCTAGCTTCCCAAATGCAGATATAGTTAAATATCCTCTGAGACAGGACCTTTCTGAGAATGTGTAAAAAATAAAATCACAATTACCAGCTTGTTATGCTTACCTAAACTTTCCACCAATAAGAAGAAAAATTAGCATTGAGATGTTTCCTGTTTTGCATTTAGTTAAAAGACAAGCATGACATAGATTCTTACTAAAATAGGGTAAAGGAGTCCAGACACTGGTCTACACTGTGGACATTATACCTGCCTGATGCACAATCAAGAATAAAATAGCACATTGATGTTACCAAATGCGAGGACTATATGCTCTGAAAAATTACAATCAAAAGCAATACATTTCTCAAATTATTTTCTAATATATAAAAACTTCATTTCATTGTAATATCATTTCTTAACACTATAAGCTTGACCAGTACTTGTGCTTCAAAACAATCACTGCAGGTTCCTTTCTCATAGAATCTAGCTTCTGCACACCAGGAGTTTAATTAAAATACTACATCTTCATCATACCCAACAGAGGGGGCCCATGCACAAAGCTTACCGTACTTGTAACATTTGCTGTAGACAGTTGTAGCTGGTCTAAAGCAAATGTTATTTAGTGTCTAATGCACAAATGGGTTCTGTGTCCCTTTTACCATTTGCCGTAGCAGCTACTGATAAGCCTATGGAAATGTATTACAAGCTCATTAGTATTAAAATGAGCATTCTCTGCGATGCACAGAAAGGAGCGTCTATCTTTAACATGCTAATTTTTCTGTGAGGTCTGGAGCTGTCATTGTGTGACCCAGTTTCTCTACCTACCCTTTTCCCAGGGGGTTCCTTTCTCTTCCGCTTGCTGGAGAGACTCCGGAAAAAATTCCCTGCATGCAACAGTAGAAATATTAACAAAAGTTCTTTTGATTAGATCATCTTCGGATATTTGTTAAGATGATGCCTTGGATCAAAAGCAATGCTCTGCTTTTGTGTAACCGTCACCAGATGCAACCTTATGTAGGAAGGGTGAAAGATTTGGGGGCAGAAGCCCACATATAAGAATTATCAGCAGCTGAATGAAGCTGGAAATACAACTTGGGATTTTGTAGGCACAGGCAGAAATTGAACCCCGGATGACAGGCACAGGCAGGATCTGAGCCCACCGATAGAGCTTGCAACAGCAATTCTTGAGCATGCGCAGAACATGGACTCTTACCAAGAGACTGTTCTGAGTATGTACTAGGCACTTTCCCTTGCTGATTTTCTGTGCATCTCATTTGCATGTGATTTCCTTTGTGCATCGGTCGCTGTTTACAAATCGGTAAGTTTACTCACAGTTGCCATATTTAACAGCAACCTTTGTGCATCGGCCCCAGAACCTGGAAATGTTTTAGACTCATCCAAATAGTATCCAGGCCAGAATATCTATAAAAATAAAATCCCCCCTCAGATGTTCTGAAGCTCACTCCATCTGTCCTGAACTCCTGTCCTCCTGGTAGGCTAGGCTATTCGGACTACTCACCCTCAGTCTCAGCCACGCCCCATCTGCACATAAAAAGCGCCCTCAACGTTCTAAAGCACACTCTGAAGCTTCAACAGTTTGTATGTTCGAAGCTCTGTAACCATTTTTAAGCACACTACATCTCTGCCCCGCCCTGACCTATCAGAGAAGGGAGGAGTGTCACAGCTGCACCGCTCTGACCTATCAAAGGGACCTGAAAAGGAAAAGGGAGGAGCGTCACACCAAATGACGGACCTATCAGAGGGAAGTCAAATAGAAGAAGGGAGGAGCATCAGAGGCCAAGGGGACAGCCGTATCTACGTCTCATAGGTTTCCTTGCTTTCTTTTCAGTGTATTGCAGCTGCAGCCACTTAGGTAAGTCTAGCAAGCCTGTCAGCTACTGAATACAGAAAGCAAAAGATGGCATGTGGGAACTTGCTCCATTTTGTTCTCTGGAATGCAGTGATTATTATACAAATGGTCTTGCTTTCATTATTTTGGTAGGGGCTGCCTTCATGACTGTCCACAGTCCCCCCAGTCCTGACACCTGACAAGGGGGACAGGGAAGGACACATGGAGGCTTATTTTCAAAGCACTTTGGGAGGCTAAGTTCCATAGGTTTCTATGGAACTTTGGGAGGCTAAGTGCTTTGAAAATGAGCTTGTCACTGTCTCACATACGCACTCGCACACACTCATTCTCACATACACACACGCTCTCTCACAGACACACTCACACCCACTCTCTGTCACACACACACACACTTGCACATTCTCACTCTCACACAGTCACTCTCACAGACACTCTCTCAAACATACACACTCCGCGCAAAACCTTGCTAGCGCCCGTTTCATTTCAGCCAGAAACGGGCCTTTTTTACTAGTATATAATAATTTAAATAATGAAAGACCATATTTTACCTCCAAGCAAAATAGCCTCTGCACACATGGACTTCAGCTAATGAAAACTGAAACTAAAAGCCACAGTGCTTTTACAATGGCTACCTCTGTGCCACATTTGGAGTGATAGCTGATGTCATATCTCCAGAGAGAGGCTAATTTCTAAGGAGCTTATCATCCCAAATGTACAGATTCCTGCTAGGTGGTCTAGTGATGTAGTCAGGACAGGAGTGATCCCCAGTTGCTCATGCCTATGTCACTCTACTCTCAAAATGGCTGCTGTGACCTCTTGCAGCAGTCCTAGGAGATTGCCTCTAGAGGTCATGGAAGCCATTTTGAGAGCAAAACCAGCAGAAGTGACTGGGGATCACTCCTGCCCTGACTACACCCCTAAACTACCATGGATTTGTAAGATAGACCCAAGGGGGGTACCTACAGGTAGGCAGGGGCAGGCAACTCCTGTTCATAGGGGAGGAGAAGAGAGGGAGACAAGCAGGACAAAGCACACATTTTTGACTTCCATCAAAAACACATGGTCAGTTTCGGACAAAACTGAAACCATAGCTGTAGCCTTTTGGCCATAACCAAAACCGGGTAGAAAAAGGATTTTGGCCCAGTTTTGGCACCATAACTGAAATCAAAACCAACATTTGGTTGGCCTCTATCCAGGGACATTATGTTTATATGTATAGTTTACAGTATGAAGTATGCCTGTATCCATAAATTAAGCTAGACAATGTGTGCGTTCTAAAGAGCAAGTATAAATGAGTTTATGCCCGGGGTAATTTGAAAAGTAGGAATAGGCCCATACTTTTGTTGTGAAAATCTGCCAGTATCCACACAAGGAAAGCTATTTATTGGCTGTACTGTTATAAAATTAGACCTAATGGAACATTACTGCTAAATAAATGTTGATAGTTTTAAATTGACTGCTAAAAAAACATAATCATAAATATTCAGGTTTTCATTCTTCTGTTTTCTTTCCAGATGAGTTGTCAAGGTTAAATATTTTGAAAGCACATCCTGCTCAGCTAGTCATATTTTCTTCCTTCTCATATTTTCATACTGATATCAGAGCTAGGGTAGTCAATTACTGGACACTAGGAAAGAGAAGGGTTGGCCCGGCACTAGGTGGACTAGGTTTCTGTCTAAGGTGGCAGTATTCTGAGGGCAGTGGCGTGGCAAGAAAGCATCCTCTCATCTCCCCATCCCCGCTTCGGTCCTGCAGCCAGCATCTTTGTCTCCCTCACTGCCCTACCTCTTCATAGGTAGCTCCAAAGTTACTCAGCACTGATGCAGGGTCTTCCAGTAGATGCTCATCTCACCTTCAAGTGCTGTTGCATCCACCCCCCCCCCCCCCCCAATCAGGAAATGTGTCTAGAGCAGGGGTTTTCAAACTCGGTCCTCAGGACACATCCAGCCAATCTGGTTTTCTGAATATCCCCAATGAATATTCATGAGCTAAATTTGCATGGACTGTCTTCATTATATGCAAATGTAGTTCACGCACGTTCATTGGGGATATCATGAAAACCAGACTGTCTAGGTGTGTCTTGAGGACTGGACTGAGAATCCCTGGTCTAGAGGAAAGCAGAATGAGGCAATGCATGAGCATGGGCCCTCTATCAAAAAGCCCCACACCCATGCTGAATACTTTTGGACAACATCAGCGGTGGTAGGGGCAAGGGAATGGGGATATGAGATGTTTGACCTGGGGGGATAAAGAGAAGAAAGGAATGTGCAGGACTTAGTTGGAGATTGTAGGGAAGGGAAGGGGAAAAGCAATTTTATGGGGCAAGGGGGTGTATCACTTGGAGATGCCCCATGGTTTTTGAGGCATTAGATATCCTTGGGCCAGCCCTGAGAAAGAAGACCTTAATGCCCTAAAGACTACACCATTCATTCCAGAAAAGTATAAACGTTTAAGAAATTGAATATAGTAAAATAGGAGAAAGGAGAGCAGAAAGTGAAGAGCCAACAGATCAGGGAACTGATACTTTCAGAAATGTCAATATGAAATACATTATTTTTACATCTACCTTATGTTAGGTCAGTTAGGTACAAAAGACTATTTCAATCGTCTTTTTCATTCACGGGAATAAAGTTTTGGAATGATAACTCTGGGGTAGTTAGATTAGTGGTTAATTTAGTTCGCTTTAGAAAATTACTTAAAGCTTGGTTGTTTGAGACCCATTTATATTGATGCTGTTAAGATATGGCTGTTTCAATAATGTTTACTTTGTTTTATTGATGGGTTTGTAAGTTCCCAGGTATGCATGGTGTTCTTATTTGTAATCCACACAGAACCGTCCAGGTTGTTGCAGTATAAAAGTGTCAGTTTAGTTTAAGTGAATTATAGACTAGGTTGGACAGCAGGACATAAACTTATCTTGACAAGGAAAAGTAAGTACTGGTAACAAATATCCTGGAGCAAAACCAGCAGTATCTTACAAATACTAGAGACACGCTTTAAAAGACACCCTGGTTAGTCCTGGAAGCCAATGGGCTCTGGTCAATAAAGGAGTAACCCTGTCAAATGTGTTTGCAGAGTACACCAAGCAAATTGCTATGTTCTGCCATGTTTGCAATTTCTTCAAAATCTGTTATGTACAACCCACCAAGATCACATTACAGTAATTCAGCTGAACTATGGACAGAGCTAGGTTCAAAAGAGCACCTAATTCTTCTTTAATCATCTTAGAGTAAAAAAGATATTTTCTGTCAGCTGGGCCACATGTTTTTCACGTGACAATTGAGAATCCAACACTACTCCCAGTAATTTTATTTCAGATTCTATCAGAAAAATGAACATGATCAACAACCAACATCTGACGAACAACCTCCTGTTGGGAGGTAGCAGCAATAAAACATTTTGTTTTATCTAAGTTCAATTTTAATTTATGTGTATGATCGAACCCAATCTTCAACTAATTTGACACAAAAAGTAGCTCTAGCTTCTATATCAGAGGACACTGAGGATGCACTAAAGTTGTCGTTAGAGCCTTTCCCTACCGAATTCCATAGTGAATCGGTAGGGAACGGCTATGCATGAAGGAAAGGGAATGGAAATGAGCTGCTCATTGCAGCTCACTTGCATTCTCTAGCCCTTCGTAAAACCGTCGGATAATCGGCCTGTAGAGATGGCGCAGAGCAGCCAAGCGTTACGCTGGCTGCTCTGCGCATGCCAAAGATGTAAAAAAAACCCCCAAACACGTCCTTTATGGACGTCCTTTATTGACAGCCTTGCTCCCCCCTCCCCCCTGCATTGAAATCAGAACTTTTACGCAGCCCCGGCTCCCCTTCCTCCCTCCCTTCCTCCTCCCTTCCTTGAAATGACAGCTTCCCCGTCATCCTCCGCCCCAGTGGCGATCAGTGCTGCCTTCTCCGACGTCCCTCTGTTCTTCCTGGGCCCACCTTCCTCTGACGTACTCACATCAGAGGAGGGCGGGCCCAGGAAAAACAGAGGGACGTCAGAGAAGGCAGCATTGATCACCGATCAGCTGTTCTTGCCCGTGCAGCGCCTTCACACAGAGGTGAGAGGCACTGCAGGGGCCGGCAAAGTGGAGGGGGGTCCGGTAGAGGGGGGAGCGGTGGCGACGAGCTCAGGGGGGTGGGGCACAGGGGCGGAGGATGGTGGGAGGCGGAGCTGTGGGAGAAGGAGAAAAACAGAGAGAGGAAGGGAGGGGGACCGGTGCTGCTAAACTTTGTTTTTTTGTTTTTATTTTTTAGTTAATACATGCGGAAGCGGGAAGTAATGGCGACCTCGGGGGGGGGGGGGGGGGGCAAGGTCGTCCATACAGGACGCTCCTGATGAGCGCCTTTGCCCCTTTTATTTTCAATGTGTTTTTTTTTGTTTTGGGTTTTGACGTTTGTGGCATGCGCAGACCAGCCAGCATAATGCTTGGCTGCTCTGCACATGCTTTACGGGCAGATTAACAACGGGGATTACACTTCTGTAATGCATTCGACTTTCAAATACCGAACCGAACCAAACATGTGGGACTTCTGTTTTTAGTGCATTCTTCGTTTTTTCAACTTCGGTAAGGACTTTTACGTTTTTGATTTTTTAACGTATGGTTGATGCATCTGGGCCTTAGTGCATACTACTTGCTCGTTAATGGCTTGTTATTGCCTCATAAAGTTTAGTGCATCTGGCCCTGAGATCAGCAGTATCGCTAAAGTAATGCTAGCCTAGATAAAAATTTTCACTGCATAATTGTCTAACATTCTCCCTAAGGATGACATTACTGTATTAAAGATAATGGGTGATAAAGGTAATCCTTACACCATAGGTGGAACTGCGGGGTAGAGAAAGTACATTTCCCATTCTAACCTGATACGTTTTCACTGTTAGGATTCCCTTGAGCCAGTGACAGACAGAACCTGCTATGCCATCTCATCTAATATCCAGGAGAGAATCTCATGATCGATTACATCAAACGCTGAAGTTAAGTCAAATTGGATTAGTGATACTTTGATGACCTCTGCCAATCCAATATTTCATTTCAGCTATTATAGCACGAAGAACTTGTTTCAGTGCCAAAATACTTCCTAAAGGCAAGACATCATATTGTTCTAAACACTTCACAGTTTGCTGAGTGATTATTGCTTGGCAAATATAGAGGTATAGATGCTACCGGTCTGTAATTGTTAACTTGTGAAATGGGCCCCGAATTGTTCTTCAGAATTGGTGTAAGAATGATATGCCCCAGATAACCGAGATAGTGCTCTCATTTTAAACACAGATTCAACCAGGCTGTAAATCATTTTAGAAAAGCCAGGAGTATTTTTTTAAAATAGATAAGGAGGGCAGATATCCAAACTGCAATATGAAGAGGGGTGTTTTTTAACAATAACCTTTTAGTCTCTTCTAAATTAATAGAACTGAAAGAGGTCCATTCCCTATTCACAGGAATACCCAATTCTGCCGGTCGTAAATAAGAGAAGTAGGTCGTCCATCTTTCTAAAGGAACGAACGAATTGGCAGTGAAGTAAACTATTGACCAGGCATAATAAACATTTCTTCCATAGACTCAATGCAGGGAAATGCCTTTTGGTCCAGCATCATGGATTCACCCGAACTAATATGCTAGCTAAACTCAAAACAGGGTCAATATAAAAACAGGAAGAGGCAATTCAAGCATCTCAGTATAGCTCCATCCATACATCAGTGCAAGTTCTAGTATTTAAATCTTCTGGCTACAATGCACTTTATTGTAAGAGGCAGTCAAAGCTTAATCAAAAGAATGGGGGTTGGCATTTCATCATGGGCCGAACTGTTCAGGACCTCTCGAAATTAGGTCTATAACCTCCCCACGATCGCCTTTCTGCTTTATGCATAATTTAAATAGTGAGTGAATATATTACTGGATGCAGGCAATAATGTTAATTTTAAACCTCCTGCTCGCAGGTTAAAGCCAGGTGCCCTCTCTTTTCTTTCAGCGAATCGAAAGCGATTATCAAGCACGGTCTGAATAAGAAAAGAAACTTCTGCCATCCCCCACTCCCAGTGGCTTTGGACGATTTTTTACAATCATCTGTGATATATTCACTAAAAAATATATTATTGCGCTGGTTTTCTTGTGTCGCTCATTTATTTGTTCAGCTGCTTGTCTGATCCATCATGATCATCGTGCATAAAGTGTTTGTTTATAGCAGATCTCTCATCATGCAGTATTCAGCGGATATCACGAGATCTCGAGTTTGCAAGAGAAACAACACAAAAAGTGCTTAATAATAATAGGACAGCTTTCCTTTTTCTTTTTTTAACCTTTTACCAGAGATCATGGTTGTGTTCTTTTATAACTTTATCCCGATTTAACAGTGAGTGAAATTGTGCGTCTAATTCCAGACTAATATACACAGTGCTGTTTCGGTCCTGCGTCCCACTTTGCTAAACACTGTCTTCTTTTACAGACTGGTGGGTCTGAAGCATCCAGCCGGGCAGCAGAGCCAGAGTCTGCACGGAGCAGCGAAGGGGTTAATGGCGAGCCGGCTCGTCACGTGTTCTCTTTCTCCTGGCTAAACTCGTTGTCTGAGTGACTGTCTCGCCCCGCCCCTCTATTGTCCTGCCTGTCAGAGACTTTCACCTGGAACAGATGACCTTTTTGCAGCAACGAGCCGGGGGGGGGGGGGGGGGGGGTTAATTTCGACCAACAGATGGGTCATTTCTGCTCGCAACTTGCCTTAATGTTGAAATGTGTTGCTTTAGAAGAAGATCTGTTGAGTTTTGCAATGTCAATTGAAAAAAAATAATAAAAAACGTACTGTAAAGACGAGATGGAAGTTGTGTGTTGGTACAGGAATCATTAAAAAAAAACGAAGAAAACGCATAAAGGGAAGGGCAAGAAAAGAGGGTGGAGCGGAGGGTAACGTATAGCTTTGTGTAATGAAATAGGTTATCAATAGAAATCAAACAAAATAAAACATGGAAAAGAAAATAAGATGATACCTTTTTTATTGGACATAACTTAATACATTTCTTGATTAAGTATTAAGTTATGTCCAATAAAAAAGGTATCATCTTATTTTCTTTTCCATGTTTTATTTTGTTTGATTTCTATTGATAACCTTAAGAGTGGACTAACACGGCTAACACACTCCTCTACTTTACGTAATGAAATAGGAAGCAGGTAGGCAAAAAGCCTTTTCCTCGATCCATCTCCAGTGGTTTCTCTGAAGTTGGTTTGCAACCACACATCTTCCCTCAATCGCAGTGTAATCCACACATGCTGTATAGTATAGTAAGATACGAAATAGTGGTGCACTGAAACACAGTCTAAACATCTACATATGATTTTTGTTTTATTCTGAGACGGGAGGGAGGGGTCAGCTTAGGTGCCAGCAGATTTCCTATGTGGACATTTTCATGGATCACGAAGATGTGGCCAAAAGCTGGGAAAGAGTTAATTCAGTTCCAAAATCCACTTTTCAAAAGAATCCGTTCACTACCAGAAGCAGGATTTTCAGCTAACTGTTGAGGATATGTCATGTTTTTGGAGCAGTATTCTGGGATTTTAATATATCCTTACGGTTTACCTAACGCACATTTCACTCCCTCTAAGCCTTGAAAGTCAAGCACTCAGGGAATGGGGTTTTTTTCTTAGGTTGTTATTTAATTAATCTTTTCTGTACTTGAGATTATAATACAAGAAAAGTTTTTAACAAACTTTGCAGTTTTTATTAGAAAATATTAAACATTCTCTTACACAAAGTTAACTGAACACTGTGAATATCTTTAATATGGAAATGCTCACAAGTAAACTTTGGCTTAAAATAACATAGTGATTTACTCGTTCCCAAAAGAAAAATATCTTTACTTTATATTGACACCAGACTGTAAAGTACAGCTGACGTGTTCAAACATTTCTTCAGAATGCTAAATAAACATCCTTGTCCTAAAGAATTATGTGACCTTGAAATGTAAAAATAAAGTTGAATAAATCACAGGATAGTTTTCTTTTTTCTTTAATGCATTGAAATACACTTTGTGCATTCTAATCAAGGGATTTCGACTCTTTTAATGTACAGTGTCTATGTTTAAAGCTATATAAAAATAAACACATGGTATCAGAGCAGCAGTATGGTACATAATACTGTATAACTGTGCTAAATGCAGACAAGTCTTTGGCAGATGAAAACGCTTGAGGTTCATTTCCCAATATTTCTATCAATTTCTGGTGGGTTTGCTGGGTTTTTTTTTTTTTTGTTCTTTTTTGGCCATTTTTAATACTTCTCAGAGGAGATGGAAAGTCAGGTCCAGGGCAATGGGGGGCTCATTGGTTCTCTTGCCTCTGTCCATGGTCTCATGGTGGGTTGTGTGGATGCTGGTGCTACTGGGATCTGCTCTAGCTGTTGCAATGAGTGCCAGAAAGTAGCAGTGGAAGCTTCGGGCAGGCAGCTGACCAGCAGAGTGATGGGGGTAATACTTGTTCAGATTCCCCACCTGCAGAAAGTACTCCAGTGAAGGAAAAAGGTCTGAAACTCAGGAGCAGGGAGGGGTGGGTGAAGATTTGCTTGGGACTTGGCAGTCCTGGCAGGACAGGAAAGCATACTGTTACAGAAACCAAAGTAAAGATATATTAATATCACAAAAAGAAAAAAGAAATGTGTAAAATATACAAAAATATACTTATATATAATATTAGTTTGTGCTGTTTTTTTTGGTGTATTAATAGTGACCTGGAGGTTCAAAATGTGTATAAACACCGCACTTACATCATTGCACACCCTGCCTCCATCCTAATCATAGCACTAAACAAAATAGCAAAATTATTTATCCAAAGAAGCTGATACTATGTTGATAAAAAATACATATTGGCTACTTAGCTTAGGTGGAGTTTGTACAGGTCCAATAGTCTTCTTGATGTTATAGACAGATGTAAGTTCTTGATCACTGCAATACTTTTTAAATCTCAATCTGTGCAAAGCTTTTGTTCAAAAATCAGTGTTCAGAGTTCCTAGTTCCCGGGCCATGTTTTGCCAAACTAGCGGCGTCTTCAGGGGAACTGATTGTTCGGCATAACCAGGAAGGAATGCCACCCAGCCCGGTCCAAAAACTGCTGAAACAGGAAAGCAACCAGCAAGAAGTTTGTAGACATCAACAACTAGAGAATTATGTTAGAGATTAAAAGAATAAATCTGCAAATATTTGGGAGGTGAATGGCCTTAATATGGTGCTGTGCTCCCCCTGTTCTACCCCCTATCATCATCATCTCATGGACTGGAGCATGCAATGCCTGGCTCAACAACCACCAGACTGGTGGGGACACAGTCTGAGGAAGAAGAACAGATGACTCACTCAACATTCAAAACCAAGGGGGATAGACATGGACTCCTAATGAATTAGAGAGGCTGAATCACAAGTGTTTCCAATCTAAAGAGGAAGGATACAGGAAAGGAGAATAGAATATCAAAGCAGAAGAAGAAAAACTCTTCAATGATACCATGAAAGGGGAGATGCAGCAGGACGCTGGACATCTTTGTTTTATACCAGATCAGAGGGTAGAAGCAATTACCAACTGCGCACTGCCAATAGAACACATCACCAAACCTGAGGGACTTATAGGAGGTAGCAGCAAAAACCTCAGGCCCACTGACAGAGATGGTAGCCCCACCAGTCAACTATCCTGTCACCTGCAACGTACCTTCAAGACTTCTGGAACACACATGCAGAGCCGTAGCGAAGGGAGCTGACACCCGGGGCGGGTCACCGCTGCGCACCCCCCCCCCCGGGTGTAGCACGACGCACCCTCCTCCCGCTGGAGCGCACCCCCCCCGGAGCGCATACCTCCCCCCTGGAGCGCATACCTGCGGTGAGGGACGGGCGGGAGGGCCGATCTGCCCTGACTGCACGTTGCTGGGGTGTGTCGGCTCTGCGCTGGTTCACTGCTCTCTCTGTCCCGGAATAGGAAGTAACCTGTTCCGGGGCAGAGAGGGCAGTGCACCAGCGCGGAGCCGACACCCCCCAGCGGCGTGCACCCGGGGCGGACCGCCCCCCGCCCCCCCTTCCTACGCCACTGCACACATGACATTTCCACAGCAGCAACACCCATTTGCATCATGGCTACTGGAGCTACAATCCATACTCCTACCGTCCTTCCTATGATCTAAATGCACCAGATCAGTTTTGGATGGATTATCACAATACACAGATTCCCAGCATATGCTCCATATCCATATTCAAACACCCAGTGCTTTGGCTTCCTTTGCTACACTGTCAGAACCTCGGGGCCCTTTCCCATAAGCCCAGTAGTATACAGAAAAAACACCTAATCAATTCAAAATACCTCAACATAGGGCATGGTTGTCCAGTCCACATCAATGCTTGAGCTGGTAGGACCCCATGCAGCAAATGGCAGTCCCTTATAGGAGGCCACCAGACTGACTGGACCAGTTCCTGAAGCCATGGAGGCCCATCCACAAGAGGTCTCTGAAGCTCACCACTTGGGTGAATCTACAGCAGACTTCCGTGGGGAGTGGCTTTAAAAAAGGGAAGAAACACAAAACAATGAAAAACGTGCAAGCAAAAAGGTAGTTCTACTAGCAGTAGTGATAACAGCTCCAGCTCCTCCAGCTTCTTCTCCTCAGACTCTTCCTCAGATGAGCAAGATCCAGGGGCCAACAGGGATGGGGGCCCACCCCTACTCACTTCCCTATCCCACTTATAGGAGATGGTCCTCCAAAGGCCTGCCTAAAAAGATTAGGAAGCAAAAGCACAATGATACTTTTCAGTTATTTGAGAGAAGAAAGAATAAATGGAGAATGGATGCAGACAGAAAGTAGGGGGATGTTCAGGAAAAAGAAAAAAAAGGGTTCCCAAGACCACTAGAACTAGATGATGGCCTTTTTGTGCTTTCCAGATGTAGTGGCCCACTCCAATCCTTCTCAGATAGGTCCCATGCTAACATACATGCACAATGTTTTGATCACCTGTGACATGATATCAGTTTAATTGTCAGAGTTATTGATTTTGCTGGATCAGATACAAATGTATATAGATTTATTTATTTATTACATTTGTACCCCGCTCTTTCCCATATACAGCAGGTCCAGTGCGGCTTACGTGTAAAAGAAAGCATCTTACATGGTAAAGAATACAGTAAAAACAAGGAAATGTATATAAAATATACAGCTGCAAAGACTTATTGGAACAGTATCAGATAAACTGGTCTGACTCACCTCCCCCCATGGAGACTACTGATAACAAAAACTAGCTGGGTGGATATCAACACATCTCCAAAGAACAAAAGTCTGCATATTGAGAGCAATCAAAAAGACTGGATGAAACTCACAGACAATGACTCAGAGACTGAAAAGCCCATCTACCCACCTAATCTGACAAAAGAAGCCCATCTATGCCAGACTCTTTTAATCCTGTCAAATATGGATGTGTATCTACCAGCAGATGTCCAGACAGAAAGTCTTATGATGTCATTAACACATGTGACCAGTTACCTTGCTGTATCTCAAAACTAGATTTCAGCTATCTCTGATCTTTCATTGGATCGAGTACACCCCACTTGACTTCAGCCTATGGTCCAACAAGAGATTATAAAAAGCCTGGAACATTTTCAGTTTGCTCTCTTGGCTCTGCCTCTTGCCTCTCTGCTATTCCTGATCTGCACCTCCATGGACCTTGCTAGACTTCACACACATCCAAGATAAGACCCTCTCCAGGCTCCAGCAACAACTCTGCAACAAAAAGACTTCTTTTCCAGCAAAGATCTCCTTCATCACTCCAACCAGCAGCCTCCATCAAAGTGAGTTACCATTAATCCAGCCTAATGTATAATCTTGAAGCACATTTCCCTTGTGAAAGATTCCTAAAAACTGCCTCTCTCTTTAATATTATTACATTACCTGTCTTGTAAATAAACATTTTAAAGTTAAAAATATGGTCTTTATGTTCTGAGCACATGTCCTTAAACCTTACAGTGCAGGTTAATGTAATTCAACAAATATATTATTTAATTCCCCCTTTTCTTACATATTCTTATCATATTACATTATATTTAATTGGTGGAGAATAGAATATTATATATAATTACCTAACACACCCACAGTGATTTTGAAGGGAATTTCTGGCTTGAATATGATGAGGAATTTAGAGAAGCAATGCAAGAAAAGTTTATGACATGGAGCACCACACATGCTAATCTGTGGCTGCATACTATGACCAGTAAGATACGTTTCTTGCAGAGCAGGGCAGGCTCTTTTGCAGGCAAGCACATTTGGCAGGCTGACATGGCCTATAGGTGCAGGGCAGGATGTGTGCTGGTGTTAAAATCAGTAGCCTGCAGTGTTAGGCATGGCAAGTACTGGCATGATTGCTCTGTGTGTGGGGCCAACCACTCTGCAATACGCTGTCCCTAAAAAGGATCAGAGTGTACTCTCTGTACCCAGATTAAGTAGTCTTAGCCCAAAAAGCCTCATCCCCTATAATGTTGGAGCACATCACCTCCTGGCTACACTTGTACCCAAAAAAGCATACTGCCAAAACTATTATGGAAGACTTTTCTTAAAGTTTTAGGATTCCATACCATGTCCCATACATAGCCAGAGAGCTAAGACCTCAAAGTCAGTCACAATGCACCCTGAATTGGTTAGGAACAAATTGGAGACTGAGCTACAATTAGGTATAATCACCAGTCCTTTCTCAGACCCTCCCTGCGAACACATGATAATATTGCCTTTGGTGTACAGAGACTAGTCTCAAATGCATTTCAGATTGGTTGTCGGCTCACTTATTTGAACTGAATACAGAAAAGACAATTGTGCTGTGGGTAGGAGGGAAATCAAATCCTTTACCAACATCTTCTCCTGGTTTAGATGGTAAACTAATTCCTCTCTAGAAGGAAAATCCTAGTCACGTGATTGCTTCTGTCTGTCAAAAACTGTGATTTTTGCATCAAAGTGGAACATTTGCCAAGATGTCTTGAAAAGTTGATCTGATCATAATATCTGATGATATTAAGGTTATATTTGAAAATAATGGTCCCCCATTCATAGAGAGGCCTATTAACGGTTAAATGTCAGTACAGTGATACCTCAGTTTTCGTCAATAATACGCAAAATCTGAAACCAACGAAAACCGAGGCAATAAGAAATTAATATAAAATGAATATAAAAGACTGTGGAAACTTTTTTTGGACCCATGACGGAGCTAGGGGTGATGATCACACAACAAGAAACAATGCCACAGGAGAACGCCATAGAAGAACGCTACAGGAGAACGCAAAATTAGCAGCATGGGCACGCCGTTGAAATCCAAGTCAACCAACAAAAACCGAGACAAATTTTTTGAAGAAAACAACGACGATAACCGAAGTCAATGAAAACCGAGGTTTTAATGTATAGTAAATAAGATGGAAAATGACTAAATGCTGTCTTTACTAGATGCAGGAAACTTTTATTAGACATAAACATGTTTGGAAGAGAACAGGGAAGTGAATGTCATGCATGCAGATGTCTAAACATACAGATGATGTATGGAATGGAATAATGTATGATAGTTCTGCATTCATATAAATGTTTGATTTTTACTGGAACTGCTAGCAGTTTTAGAAAGTACCCTGAATCCCCTGAACTTGCAGATGTAAGGAGAATATAATCTAGCCAATGATTTTCAAAGTTTGTGTCCCATGATTTGTGATGTAACCAGTTAATTTATGACAAAGCATTGTTAATAAAAGAGCAGAGGACCTGAGGGATTTTGAGACAGTTCTGGGTGAACTCACTGTCATTAAGTGGGACCCACACTCTCTCCTGAAGGCCTTTGATCTATCTATATATTTGTTATTGGTGGTGTGTGTGTGTGGATTTCTTTCCTTTGGCCTCCTAGAGTTGAAAATAAAAGGCCAGGTATCAGATCCATGCATTTGTGTTCTCATATTTGGATTACTGCAATTTCCTACATTTGGGCATCTCTAAAACTTTGCTATCTTGACTGCAATTTTTACAAAATATTGCAGTAAAGATAATTTTGTATAAATCTAAAATTTGATAGAGTGACTCCACTTCTGAGAGAGCTTAATTGGCTGCCAGTAGTAGCCTACAAAATGTAAAACTTTGTGTTTTACTTTTAAGCTTTTGTATGGGAATTGCCCATCTTATCTGGCAATGTTTTTATGGATTAGACCCTACTGCGTATCTAATCATCTGACTCATGTCAATAAATTTGAACTTCCAGCAACCTCATCCATACGCCTGGCCATAGGCGGTCGGTGGCCCAACTGTTTGGGGAGGCTAAAGGGGGTGGGGTTAGGGGTGGGGCCAGGGGTGGAGCTTAAATCCACAATTGTCTGATAACACACAGAAAAAATAAATAAATAAAAATAAAAGTCACAATTAATACCTTTTATTAAATTTAGATATTAGATATGTAACATATGTCAAAGAATAAAGTGATTGCTCAAAGCATATACTAACCACAATCGCTCAACTGCAAAACACTATGCACAACTTTGTGCAAAAACACACTCAGAACCTTACTGTACCATAAATATTACACTGAGCAGAACCTAATACACCAATATACCACCCATACGGAAAATGCAGACCGTCAACAATATGAAAAAAGGGATCATAATATCACAATTCTCATGTAGAGCCACAAAACATCCTAATTCATGTTTAATGTGGGATAAAATGCCATACATAAGTAAATAAATATAAACTTTTAATGTTGAGCACCTGATTCTCAAAGTGGACATATTCCAACCACTATAATGAAAATAAAATGATCTTTTCTACCTTTGTTGTCTGGTGACTTTGTTTTTCTGATCATGCTGGCCCAGTATCCGATTCTGCTGCTATCTGTCCTCTTAACTCCGTTTCCAGGGCTTCCTTTCCATTTATTTTTTTACTTTCTGCCTTTCTTCTTCATTTCTTGTCCTACATCCGTAAGTAAAAGCTGGGTCCTCCGCAGACTTGACTGTTCAGTGGATCCAGCTTCTGCCTATTTTCTTCATCCATGTGCAGTTTTTCTCTCTTCCTTTCCCTCATCTCATCTCCTTCCTCACTCTTTCCTCCCCTCCATCCATATCCAGCATTTCTTCTCTCTCCCTTCCCTCTCCTCCATCAATGTCCAGCAACTCTCCTCTCCACTGCCCCCCTCCAGCCATCCACACCCACCCAGCCATTGTCTTCGCTCCCCTGCCCCCCTCCAGCCATCCAATCCTACCCATTGATTCTCTCCTCTCCCCTGCCCCCCCTCCAGCCATCACACCCACCCACCCATTGATTCTCTCCTCTCCTCTCTATTCCCGGGCAGATTTTCTAACAGGAGCTGCTCATCCAATCAGAGAGCTCTATTTGAATGCAGATTAACATACAGACACTCTAATGGGAATTTTTAGTCAAAAACACTAGCTAAACCCATCGTTTTTGGATCAAATTTCACATTTTTGATCAGAGCCATGCCTTAACATTAAGGCTGTAAACATTTCCAACAATTTTTACCCATAAATATGCAAATGAGAACCTCCCAAAAACAGACTAATTTGCATATGGCTTGAGCAAATTTGAGTAGATAGCATACCAATCCCACTTACTAGCACCTAAATTCTGCAATTAGATTTAATGCAAATACTTTTAAAACTTATTTTTAGCACTTTTAAAATTTCAGGGGTCAGTGCAAGTCTCTTTGGTATGAAGTGCTCATGTGCAGGAATTCAGCCTAGTTAAATATCTCCGTGGCAACCCAGAACATGTCCAGCCAACCCCCCCTGCTCTGGTCTCCCAGCAGGTAATCAAATTACAACTGGTTACAAAAGGCTAGAGATGGCTTTCACTGCAGCCTGCTGCTAAACCCCCCAGGGCAGGGACTGGCTGGAGAACTACTACTACTACTATTTAGCATTTCTATAGAAACAGCTGATCCATCCTGCTGTGGCTGGGGAGGCACAGCCTCCCCAAGCCTCTTATACCGGGCGCCTATGCGCCTGGCCTTGACATGTAAAAAATTGTTTATTGTGACAACATCAAGTTTATAGCAATAGTTCTTAAATTTGTATATACTTCGATAAATGCCACTTATCTGATTGAAGAGCTGGATAACACTTCAGCTGTTATATAAAGCTTCCAAACAGACCACCTAAAACCACATGTGCTCCAATAATCAGAAAACTCCTCCATGAAAAAGGTACCAAAAAAGCGCCAAAGATGTATTTACTTAAGAATAATAGTCCCAACTAAATCAATAAAAACATTTTTGAGGCTGCAGCAACTAGGTGATGGCAAAAAACCCCACATTGTTACTGTTACTGAAGAGTCCAAAGAAAAAGCAATCCTAATAAGACTGAAAAATTAGCCAAACTCAGGAGTCTAGTGAAATAGAGAATTACAGCCAAGAAAATAACCTTCTCCAGTGTGCTATTGCTCCTGGATGATTTGAACTTTGCCTGCAGGGTAATCATAATGGGCAGGTTTCTTGTGTAAGCTAGCAGCGGCCATGGCCAGCATATGGAGGCCTTACCATTTCCTCAGAATCAAGACCTTGATTCAGGAAGATTTGTGCATGTGGGAGGCTTTCCTGGAGATCTATAATGGATTATGAGTGGTAGGGGGAGCCCGTGTCCAGAAATGACCTGTTTTCTGACACATTGAGGAGTGGAGATTTGGGGTCTACGTCCAGAAATCATGATGCATTGTGCAATGGTCCAATATTTATTTATTTAAAAACATATTCCGCTTAATTCATAGTTCTTAGTGGATTACAAATTTACATATATAATATAAAAACAAACCAAACACAACACCATAACATAAAATAACTCACTGAATCAGTCCAAATCTTCACAAACGGATCTTAGATCTTCACTTATCACCTCAACTATATGTTTGCATAAACAACAGAGTTGTAATGGCAGGGGCTATCCTAAATATTATCTTTTTGGAGCTTTTTCTCATTGTGGTGGCCCTCATTATATAGGGGGACCACTCATAGCACAAGGTTCTAGTCAGAACATAGGGCTGTTGTTGAGATGTCTAATTGCCAATCAATGCACTGTGAGAGAGTGGTTAATTTGCTCAGAAAATTTGTGTTGAGATGCCTGCTGCTTAACATCATGGCATAGGCCAAGCATGTAGAGATAAAAGAAGTGGGAAAAGTAAACCAGGCTTATCCAAAGAACTAGGACCAATCAAATAATTAATAATAAAATCAACACAGTTTATTAATGTTTCCTTAGAAATGGCTCAACACAACGTTGTGTTTCGGCCTGGCGGCCTGCATCAGGAGTCTATAGATAAAAATATCGAACAATGTGTAAATAAAACAAACGTTGTGTTGAGTCATTTCTAAGGAAACATTAATAAACTGTGTTGACTTTATTATTAATTATTTGATTGGTCCTAGTTCTTTGGATAAGCCTGGTTTACTTTTCCCACTTCTTTTATCTCTGTTTGCTGCCCTGTGGGATCTATTGAGTTCTCCACGTACATGGATCCTCTTTAGCTTATAGGCCAAGCATGTTCCAGATTTCCAAAATAGAATTGTTAAATTTCTCGCTCCAAGTGGGGGCCCTTTTGAGGACTCTGACCCTGGAGGCAGACTCCATTACAGCCACAGTCCCAGAGATCCTATGGCAATCCAGAACCCAGCAGCACTGGAGTTGCTTTGACTGTCTGTGGCCCCAAGCACATAGCAGTCTTATACCCAGGGTTTCCAACAAGTCAAAGAATATGCAAGAAAGAGAGAGTAGACTCACAGCCCATGACAGAACAGATTATAATTGACTAAAGTGCTAATTTTCAAAGGGTTACCGGGACCCTACAAATAGATTCTAGGTAAGGAGGATCATGATGGATTGGCTGATGATGGGTTGATTTGAGAAGGGACTAGCGTGATCAACAGGACACTTCCAAGCATGACCAAGGAGATGAGATATGGAAAAAATATTCTTTAATAGTGGATAAGACTCGACATGGCATCATGTTTTGGCAAAAAATGCCTGCCTCAGGAGTCTGTATATGGTGATAACTTAGAATGGCATTGAGTGCAAAAGAAGCCAAGTGTTTTTCAGGCTTGGCTTCTTTTGCACTCAATGCCATTCTAAGTTTTTGCTTGTACTTTTAACAACACAACTTGCATATTCACAACTCATGAGTCTTTTTAAAGGCTTGATTTGGTTTACTTGCTCTTCAGTTGCATCTACAAGTGATCACCACATACAGACTCCTGAGGCAGACGTTTTTCACCATAACATGGTGCCGTGTCGAGTCTTATCAACTATTAAAGAATATTTTTTCCATCTCTCATCTCCTTGGTCATGCTTGGAGGTGTCCTGTTGATCACGCTACTCCCTTGTCTCTATATCTTCCTCCGTAGCGGATCTAGTTTCTCTACTTTGTGATTGTCTTCTGTTTTGATTTGAGGAGGCACATAACACACTAAATTCTGTTTGATCTATTGCATGTAATGGACATTTTGGAAAGAATGCCATCAAGACCTGTTCTTTCAGGGCAGGATTTACAGTGGTAGTACCTGAGCTTGGGTCTCTATTGGAAAGCCCTATACCCATGCTGAATACCTTTGGAGTGGCACGAGACGATGTTGTGCAACAGCAGCAGTGGCAAGGAAAAGGGAAAGAGAAGGGATATGCTAGACACAGGACTGGGGGAAGGAAGGTGATATGAAGTGCTGGACCTGGGCGGATAGGGAGAAAAGGAGAGGTGCTGGACTTGGTAGAGGGGGTTAGGGAGGGGAATGGGGTGTATGGCTTTGAGCTTTGGGGCTGTGACAGAACAGTGTGTTTTAAGCCTGTGATAAATGTTTTGATATTTTCCTGTAATGTTTTTCTCTAGTTTGGTTTAAAGCTGTCACCCTTGTTTAGTTAACACAGAGAAAGGGGAAGTGCCTACAGTGATGTAGCCAGCTATGTTCAATTGTTGTTCTGGGCTCTGATTGGCCTGGAGTTTGAAGTTACCCAGGAGCTACTGGCTTTCACTCCAGTCTTAGCCTGGAAGAAAGGAGAGTAGGATCTCTTTGCTGAGGCTCTGTGAACAATTATATGTCCTGATCTTCCCTGGTACTACTTAGATAGTATGCAAATGTTTAGTTAGTGTTATAATCCATATTTCAGTTGCCTGTTATTGTTCTGCTGATTGCACCTTTTTCTGTTCATTGTTCTAATTTTTCAGACAATAACATTTCTATTAGTTTATTGCCTCAGCTTGTCTGGACTGATAAAGAATCCTGGTGGTTTGTGTGTTGGGTCTGTGAGTGCTTTCTGGGGACTGTGGGACCACTGGGAGTGTGGCCTCTAGTAACCTAGATCATCACTGGGGATAATTTGAGAGTGGGAGACTCACTCAGAGGCAGTTGTGACCCAATCAATGGGAGGAGGGTGCTAGTGTAGAGCACAAGCAACAGGTGCAGGTGGACCTGAGCTGTGCTGGGGATAGACCCTCTAAGTGGTTGCGAGGTAACCCCATGTGGGTGGCTAGGCATTTCATGATGGGGAGATGCATGAAGGTTCTTGGGCATGATATCATTGAGAAAGAAGTTTTATGCCCTAAAGTATGCATCATTCATTCATTGAAAAATGTGAAAATGTTGTTGTTCTTGGCTCTGATTGGCCTGGAGTTTGAAGTTACCCAGGAGCTACTAGCTTTTGCTCCAGTCTTAGCCAAGAAGAAAAGAGAGTAGGATCTCTTTGCTGAGGCTCTGTGAACAGTTGTCATGTACCTGAGACATCAAGGTTGGAGCCAAGCCTTCTCCCCTCAAATGAACTGTATACTTCCCTTCTGACTTCCACACTTTGGATGCGTCTACATTTTGGACGCACCTACACTTTGGGCGTGTCTACACATTGGGCGCACCTACACTGACATCAGACGCCTTCACTTTAAAACCAGGAACTTCTCCCTACTTCATTGCCTCAGCTACAACCTTCTTGGTGTCTGGTGTGTTTATCTTGCTGCTGTTCTGCCTGACCTGACTTCTGTCTGGACCTGACCTCTGCTAGATTGCTGCCTGACCTAAGTACTGCCTGGACCTGACCTCTGCTGGATCGCTGCCTGACCTGACTACTGCCTGGACCTGACCACTGCTGAATTGCTGCCTGCCCTCACCACTGCCTGTACTGACTTCTGCTCTGCTCTGCCTTCACCTCCTTCTGTCTGAGCTGAGTCTTCTTCCTCGCCCAACTGCCTAAGTCCTGTTGACCACCTGAACTCAGGGGCTCAACCACTGGGGAATGGTGGTCACAGCAGGTGAAACGTTGGGTTTCTGATTGCTGGTCCTTTGATCAGCAACAAGGGCTCACTTCTACTCCTGACATTGTGACAACAGTTTTATGTCCTGATCTTCCCAGGTACTACTTAGATAGTATACAAATGTTTACTTAGTGTTATAATCCATATTTCAGTTACCTGTTATTATTCTGCTGATTGCACCTTTTTCTCCTCATTGTTCTAATTTGTCAACATCGAGGTCAATTTTTTATTTGCTATACTGCTTATATAAAAAATAAATCTAAGTGGTTTACAGTAAAATATTTAAAATATGATCTGTATGCAAAATTAAAGTTATGCTGTCCCCCCCCACTTCCTCCCAGGTCGCTCTGATATTTTTTAAAAAGCAGCTGTGGTATATTCACTGGAAGGTAGCATTGTGCTAGTTTTCTTGTGTCTTGTCTGAATCCCTGAAGATCACTGTATTGCCTTAAAAGTGTTTGATTATATAGCTGGTCAGAGGATCTCACTAGACTTCAATTTTGAGAAACAAAACAAACAGCCTTTATTAATATTAGAACAGCATTCTTTTTTTTTTAACCTTTACCGGAAAACAGGGCAGTGTCTTTTTTAAACTTTATTTCAATATAACAGTGAGTGACACTGGACATCTAATTCCAAGTTTGGTGGCCCCACTTTGTTAAACATTGTCTTTTTTTTTTTTTGCAGACTGGGTTTGACTCTGAAGCGGCCAGCCTGGCAAACAGCCCTAGAGACTGCAAGGAGCAGCGAAAGGGTTAACGCTCATCACGTGTTCTCTTTCTCCTGCCTAAACTGATTTTCTGAGCGACTATCTCGCTTCGGAGTCCCCTTTTGTCCTCCCTGTCAGAAACTTCTCACCTACAACAGATGACCCACCAGCTGGGAGTGTGTGTGTTGGTGGGGGGGGGGGGGGGGGGGGGGGGGGGAGGTGGAAAATTCTTCTGGGTTGTCTGCTCGCTGGTTGTGTTAATGTTGAATGTGTTGCTTTGGAAACTGTTGTGTAGTCTGGAAAAAAAACAGGTTTTTTAGTTTTGCAGCGTCGATTAAAATAAACGTTACTGTAGTGGTGAGATGGAGGTTGAGTGCTGCTAATACAAAATCATAAAGTGATTATAGAAGAATGCAAAAAGGGAAAGGCAGAGAAAGTGGGAGAGGGGATGAAATGCATAGCGTTGTGTACTGATATAGGGAGCAGCTAAGCAAAAAGCCCCTTCCTCCATCCATCTCCAGTGGTTTCTCCGAAGTTAGTTTGAAATAACTCCTTTTCCCTCAATCATGATGTAATGCATAACTCACTGAAACAACGATGTACTTCAACAGTTTTAAATATCTTCTAAGACAGGAGGGAGGGGATTAGCTTAGGTGCCAGCAGATTTCCTATGCGGCTATTTTCACGGATCGCGGAGAAGTGACCAAAAGCAGGGAAAGGGTTAAATGAATTGCAGAATCCACTTCTCAGAAGAAATCCGTTCACTACCAGTACCAGGATTTTCAGTTGTGGATGTCGTATTTTTCGAGCAGTGGTCTGGGGTGTTAAAATATATCCTTATCCAGCACACGTCTTTCCTTCCAAGTTTTGAAAATGGAGATAGGAAGGGAAATTGGTCTTTTTCTGTTGTCATGTTTGTGTATCTGACAGGTTTTTTTTGTGAATCATGCACTCAGGGAATGCTTTTCTTTTCTTTACCTTTTAATGAACCCTTTCTGCATGTAAGAATATAACGCAAGAATAGTTTTTTTTTATAAACAAACAATTATCACTTTGCAGTTTTTATTAAAAATATAAATACTGTATTAAACATTCTCTTACACAACAAGATTGACAGAGCGCTGTAACTACGTTTTATTATGGAAATGCTTACAAGAAAAGGTTAGCTTAAAATAACATACAGTAATTTTACCCTTTCCCAATAGGAAAGCTATCTCTTGGATTATATTAACACTGAACTGTAGACTATTACAGCTGATGTGTTCAAACATTTCTTCAAAATGCTGAACAGCCTTAACGTGACCTTGAAATATAAAGTTGAATAAATTACCGAATAGTTTCCTTTTATCTTTAACGCATTGAAATACACTTTGTGCATGCTAATCAAGGGATTTAGACTCTTTCAATGTACAGTGTCTATGTTTAAAGCTATATAAAAATAAACACATGGTATCAGAGCAGCACTATGGTACATAATACTGTATAAGTTTGTGCTAAATGCAGACAGCTCTTTGGCAGACGAAGATGCTTGCCGTTCATTTCCCAACAATGTCCATCAGTTTCCGGTTGCTGTGGGCTTGCTGGGCTATCTGTTCGGCTCTGGCCATTTCCAAGACTTCTCGGAGGAGGTGGAAAGTCAGGTCTAGGGAAATAGGGGGCTCCTCGGTTCTCTTGCCCCTCTCCATGGTCTCCTGGTGGGTTGTGTAGATGCCGAGTGCTGCCGGGCTCTGCTCCAGTTGTTGCAATGAATGCCAGAAAGTGGCTGCCGAAGCTTCGGGTAGGCGGCCGGCCAGGGCGGCAGCGGGGTAATGCTTGTTGAGACTCCCTACCCGCAGAAAGTACTCCTCGCCCAGGCGGAGGAAAAAGGGCTGGAACTCGGGGCCAGGGAGGGGTGGGGAAGCCAGGCCCGAGACCGCTGCCGGGGGTTTGCTCAGGGCTCGGCAGTCCTGGCAGGGCAGGAGAGCGACCAGCAGGATTCCTGTAGACACCAGCAGCTGGAGATTCATGTTAGAGATTTAACAGAATGAATCTGCAAATAAAAAAAGGGGGATAGAAGGATAAAGAGAAGGAAGGAAATGGGCATCGTGCTGTCCAGAAGCATGGTCACCAAATTAACAGGCTGGAATTAACTAGCTTCTTGGGAATCAGTATTGTTGAAATGGAATTTGAGTATTGTAAGACTATGCAAATGCTACTTTGGAGGCTCGAGACTTCAAAGTTTGCTAAAATCGAGCTGTGGGGGGGGGGGGGGGGGGCAGTTATATGAAGTAGCTCTCTTGGTTAGCGGATTCCAATTCTCAGCCTTTACAATCAGTTGCAAGAATGGCCCATTCATCTCTTCCTGCACCGTTTCTTCCTCAGATCACTTTATATTATTCTTTCATATATTCTAGTATTGCCATCTGTTGCTCATTCTGTCCTAACTCATGAAAAAGGCTTTAAGCTCCCCAAAAGTTAGGCAGAAAATAAGCTATTAGCCCAGTAAAAAAGGTATAACTTTCTCTTTAGTTGTCATTTTTAATCATTAACTTTTATTTTTATGAGTTCATAAGGAGTACAGTAGCCGCAATACTTTATCCAGGGACGTTAAAAAGGAGAGCGCTCTCCATGGTGCTGCAGTGAAGAAATGTGGGAGGAGCGCAGCAGGCTGTGGGAACAGCACATCACCAACACCCTCACAGCAGCTGTATATGAGCTGCCAGCTAACCCGAAAGAGACGGCATACAATTTATTCAGTAAAGGAGTTCATTCAAGTCAGGGAATAAGGAGTTCAACATTGCCTACAAAGCAGTCTTTGGTCTTTTACATTTGGCAGGAGAGCAGGGTAGAAGCATTACAATAAAAACCACAAAAGTCCATGGAACGGTTTTAAAAGAGTCTGCCATTCAACGCTAGATAACAGATGCAAAGGCATTACCACCCAAATATTAAAGAATGAATACGTTTTTTTTTAAAAATTACATTTTAAATGTAGTTTGTTTTCAAAGAACTATACTATTCTCTTTATTTATTTTATCTTAATGTTAACTGCTGGAAGACAAGAAAAGACTAAGTTTAGCAGAGCACAGAAAGGCACTAAAAAGTTGGTCACTTACATCCTAGGTGAGGGAAGGAAGTCAGTGTCGCCGTCCAGTGCCTGAGAGTTGCTCTGGTGAAGGCTATCAATATTTGAAGGTAAGTGATGCTGGTGTTACACACTGCTTTGCGTCCCAGTTTCTTTCTCTCTGTTTCTTTGTGGAAACTGCTGTGTGCTCCTGAACTTGTGAAGGGATTTTCTTACAAAAAGGTGCCTTGATGCAGGATTTTTATAGCTTAGACCCTCTTCTGGAATCACGCAGTACTTGCCTAATAAGCTGACGCTTTCTTGACAACTATTGCGTGCCGATCCACTACTGAATAAATAATGGCCCTTTGGAGCGATGGGCAGAGTTTTCTTATCACAACAATGAATCTTACATCCAATTATTTCAGCTGCTATTTATCGTCTTGTAAGTGACGTCAGCCACACCTAAGATGGAAATGCTATTCATGACTCTCATTGACAAAAAAACTTGAATGAGATTTCCCCAGTGTCCTAACCAATGGCTAGTGACCTCTTACTATGAAGGGTCAAAGAGGAAATAAACTTTTATTTCATGTTTTCAGATGAAGATGGAGCTTAGAAAAGGCAGACCCCATGCAACAAAGAAGTGTGTTAAAATATTTCAATATTGGCACCCCACTGAATTTATTTAGGAACTCCACAGGTTGTATTCAAATTAATTCCAGAGGTATGCCAGTCCCTGCACAGGATTAGCTGATTTTTACACAAGTTCCTGATACATTTTATCTATATTGTTAGAGTTTCTTGACAGGTTTTGTTTTGAACATTCAACATATGTGTCATTATTATTATTATTATTAGCATTTGTATAGCGCTACCAGACGCACGCAGCGCTGTACACCTGATACAAAGAGAAAGTCCCTGCTCAAAAGAGCTTACAATCTAAATAATACAGACAGACAAGACAGACAAGACAGATTTCTAACACACTGAAAATCATAATACTTAATTCATAGTAGTGCTCACTGGAGCACAGTTCTGTAAGAAGCCTTTTCCTTTAGCATATAAGTAATAAAAAGCACGTAAGCTACCAATTCACATGTTATATTTGTAGCACAAAATCCTTCTAATTTACTCTTGTGTGTTTAAATTAAATGGATGCAAAATTAGATATTCTATGTAAAAGTAAATACGCATAGTTTGCTGTAATTCAATGAAAGATGACTTGACAATCAATGTAACTAGGTGCTGATAGATAGATAGATAGATAGATAGATAGATAGATAGATAGATAGATAGATAGATAGAAAGAATTGAAAATAATGTTAAGCAAATATCTCCTATTCTACCATCACAGGACAGCAAAAGCCTGCAAGTCCAATTAATATACTGTCATAGAAATAAAAGATGTCAATTCTTAAATTAGAACTATATTTAATGTTCTTATTTTTAGGAGTTCATAGGTTATATATTTGACAGAGGCAGGTAGCAACTTATAAATTAACCAATTTATTGAGATATGAGCTTCCTAGGACCAGAATCCATCAGATGCTTCAATAAACTGATTAGTCCATAAAGTGCCACCTGCCTCTGTCATTTTTGTTTTCCAGTTAAGTAGGTGTTCTTTGAAGATACAAAAATCAGCATTTTCAGTGTTTTACGCCACGTCTACTATTGCTATGTACCTTTTCAGTAGAATCAAATATGTCCATTTGTGTCACTTAGGGGTCATCAGCATAAAAAAAAGCACAAAACACTGAGTGGAAGATATATGACAATCCAGGGAAGGGATGCGAGTACTAGGAGAAGTGGTGTTTTGGGGTGTTTATCCAATAACCGCCTATTTTAAAATTATTTTTGTACTTTGGTATTTTATCAGTGGTTATCAGTTAAAACCTAAAATCAGAAGCTCTAATTAAATTGCTAAAGAGCACTGAAAATCAGAATATCCCATTCTTTAGTGAATCTGGAGGTTACAAAAAAGATATATACATGGTGGTCATTTTAGAAGCCCTATTTGCATTTCAGATGTGCATAAATTGACATTTTGGGGCCCTTTTACAATTCCGTAGCACAGCTACCACAGCATTGGCGTGCGCCAATCAGGCACTAGCGCCAGGCTACCACAGGATAGTACAGGATACCACAGGAGGGTAATACTTACCCTCTCTGCATGTCATTTCTGGCATGCTGGGTTTTTAAAAAATTTCTGCTCCGGGTTAGCACATGATCCCTACCGCCTCCTACATAGGTAGTGGTAAAGACTCTCCCAGGAAATGGCTGCTCGGCAAGTGGTTAACTTGCCCCATGGCCATTTCCTTTAAAACAAAACACCTTTTACCTGCTGTAGTAAAAGGGGGTCTTGGTATGCAGTAAACCCATGCACTGACACCACTGCTGGCCCCCTTTTACTGCAGCATGGTAAAAGGACCCCTTAGACACATGGAGGGGCATTTTCAATATGATGTCAAAGTTCAAATTGAGATGTTTTGCTGAAGACATCTAGCACACAGCCATTACTGAACTGGAAAAATGTCTAAATTTCTAGTTCAATTATGACTTCAAGCTAGACATTTTCATGCTCAATACATCCATATGTAAGTACCATTTTTGGAAAAAAAAAAGTCCCAGGGAAAAATGTAGAAAAACAAGCCATAGGGAAGTCTGTATGACAGTATTCCTAGTGAACTGACCTCACAGACATTCCTTCAGTGCAGAGGGGCAGCCTAGTGGTCAGTGCAGTGGACATCATATAAAGGGACCCAAGTACAAATACCACCTAAACCCCTTCATATTGTATGGTGAGCCCTCCAGGAATGGAGAAAACCTGCTGTACCTGAAGGTCTCGACAAGCACAGAAGAACAAAAGACCCTCGCACAGGTCAATACAAGTAGGCAAACACAGCGAAGGTGACACCAAAGATGATGAAGAGCAAAATGTCCAACAGACTCAAAGAGTTCACATCAGAAGCTTTATTCAAAGTATATAATGGACTCAACATGAATCGTGTTTCAGCCACAGAGGCCTGCTTCTGGAGTCCCTGTGAAGTGTAAATAATTAATTCTCAGCACTCTATAGGATTTGAAAGTAATGTCCAAGTCTATGATGTATCAATAATTGGAGCACCTACTTCCAAAGAATGGGTGTTGTCAGCATTGCTACACTGGGGACCACTAGCGCAGCTTGATAAAAGAGGCCCTTAGGGACCTTTTTACTAAGGTGTGCCAAAAAATGGCCCGTGCTCTTGTAGGCACATGGACACACGCAGGTCCATTTTTCAGCGCACCTGCAAAAAAAGGCCTTTTTTGTGGCCAAAAATGGATGTGCAGCAAAATTAAAATGAGCGTGCATCCATTTTGGGCCTAAGACCTTACTACCACCCATTGACTTAGCAGTAAGGTCTCATGCAATAACTGGGCAGTAATCATCAGTGCGTTTACACTGCCAATTACCGCCTAGTTACCGCCACATGATAGAAAATAGAAAAATATTTTCTGGACATGTGTCAAAAATAGAATTACCAGCTGGGGCACATGGTAGCCAGGTGGTAGTTCTAATTTGATGCATGTTGGATGTGCATAGGCGCCTACACGCTTTAGTAAAAGGGCCCCTTAGTGATTTGCTTGAGATTATAAGGAGCCGCAGTGGGCTTTGAACTGGTCTTTCCTGGTTCTCAACCTCTTGCTCTAACCATTAGGCAGCTCCTTCACTGGTGGTACATACATGTTTATTTATTTATTTGGATTTGGCTTATGCTTTCCTTTCACTGCCGCTGCTGTGTCTTGTTTCTGGCACGTTGTGGCTCATTGGATAAGTTGAAACCTCAAAGAAATGGCAGACCTATCCTATCTTCACAATGCTGGGCAATGTTAGGTGGTATTGCTAAAATCCAAAGGCTTAAACTTATTCTGCTGAGTTTCATGGAGCTGGGAGCTGCAGGTCAGAAAGGAAAATTACTACTACTAATCATTTCTATAGCACTACTAGATATAAATAGAACTGTACACATTATCACCCGGATTCTATATAGTACATCTACTATAATAAAACTCACCCTCAACGTTCTGAGGACACTGACGTCAGTGAAGCCAAGCTCTGACTTCCATCAAAAAGGTTCGAAGGTTCATGGTGGTGAAGCCACCAAAATCGCTCTGAGCTCCGCCCTCGAGGGCGGAGCAATGGCAGAACAACGAAGGGGTTGGCAGGGAGGGAGGCGGGGGTGGGAAATCGCTCCGGGCCCCGCCCTTGCGTTCAACGTCATGACGGGGGCAGAGCAATGCCAGAACAACGAAGGGGTTGCCCAGGGACGGAGGGGGGTGTTGGCGACGAAAACCTTGCTAGCGCCCATTTCATTTGCTCTGAAACGGGCTTCTTTTACTAATAAGTACATAAGTACCGCCATACTGGGAAAAGACCAAGGGTCCATCAAGCCCAGCATCCTGTCTCCGACAGCAGCCAATCCAGGCTTCAAGAACCCGGCAACCCCCCCCCCCCCCCCCCCCGAAAAAAAAAATTAATAATGTTCAATGGACTTTTCCCTCAGGAATCGGTCCAAACCCCCTTTAAATTCCGTGAGGCCACCTAGAGTTACACGGGGTTCCGTGTATAAATCTTGGCATATTCTATAACTACGTGCATAGATTAATTGTTTTAACAAGCAGTTAAGTGTTGTTAACAGCTCTTAACAAGCAATAATGAGCACTAATTGGCAAAAATTAGAATTTATGCACGTTGCTAAGCATATTCTGTAATTTACTGCACCTAAATTCTAACGCATGCAGGCAAAAAGGGGTGTGTTTAGGGGTATGGAAATGGGCATTTTGTGATCATTCCAAAATCTATATGTGTTGTTATAAAATATGGGCCAGTGAGCGTAAATCTATATGCAGGGAATTACACCAGCTTGTCATTGGCGTAAATGGACATGCAAAGATTTAATCGTATGAACTACACCTAAGCATATTCTAAATAGCATGTGTAGCTTTACTCGTGGTATTTAGAATATGCTTAGGCGAAAATGCCTAATGCGCGTTAATCTTAGGCGCCATATATAGAACCGGGCCCTATATGCAGGTATTTTCTCTGTCCCTAGTGTGCTCCCAATCTAAGTTTGTGTACCTGGGGCAATGGAGGGTTAGGTGACTTGCCTAGGGTTGCCCAGGGTCGTGGAGAATTGTAGTGGGAACTGAACCCAGTTCGTCATGCTCTTAGTTGGCTACACTAATTATTAAGCAACTCCTCCTCTTCATGGGAAATGGGGAGCTAGCAGGGACAAGACATAAAAGGGAGGGAAAAGTTAGAAAGAAGAAAGATGGAGGAAGGAAGCAAGAGAGTGAGAGAAAGAGAGAGAGCTGAAAGGAAAAGGGATCAGAAAACCAGAGGAAAGGAGGAACCAAGAAAAGAAGGAGAGGAGAAATGAGAGAAGGAACAAAGAAGGAAGAGAGGTGGAACAGTGAGGGAGGGAGGGAAGCAAATTAAAAGGAAAAAAAATGATAGAAAGGATGACTCAGAGGAAAATTACAGAAGCAAGTCACCGATAGTGATGGGAGGAAGGAAGTGGTGGGGGTAAGGGAGAAAGCAGATTGGGATAATGGTGAGACTAGGCTGAGAAAGATGAAAAATGACTGAAAGACAAGTTGCCTGGTGTGGCAGAAACATGAACAGACTGAGCTTGGAGAAAAAAGGAAAGAGATAAGCTTGGATGGGAAGAAGGAAAAGTTGTAAAGATAACCAAAGAGAGAGAGAGTGAGAGATGCACACGGATAGAGGGAAAGGAACATGAAGAAATGAGAGTCACCTGAACAGTTTGAAGAATAGAAGAAAGAATGAAGATATATATATATATATATATATATATATATATATAAATAGAAATGGAAAAAGACTAGGAACATTATGCTAAGGATTACCTGCTGGGTTTTTTTTCCTGTGATAATTAGTTTGACTCAGCTCACTGTTCACATGTTCCGATTTGATCACTTTGTAATTGTTTTATGAAATTATATATTGCTAAGGTCTCCAAAACTGTACATATGGATTTATTTGAGGCCCACTTTCTCTGAAAGCTGTGTGTTTGTAGTTTTCACTTTTACTGATGCATTTACTTTTTTTCTACCGGAAGAGGTATGGCAGGAGGGATATCTCCTTCATAAAATGGAAACATTGTTGTTACTTTTCAGATGGCACAGAAACTGTGCAATTTGCATTCCTGCTGCTGCTGGTAAGCCAGTCCAACCTACAAATAATGACTGTAGATATGGATGCAACCGTCTGCAAGACTCTATCCCCCCTGTTTACTAAGCCGCACCAGCAGCTGCCACGTGGAAATGCACACACAGCCCATTCAAAGTGAATGGGCTGTGTCAGCATTAGCGCACGGCAGCTGCTAGCGTGGCTTAGATATTCTATCTATTTCGCATCGCAGTGGCCTAAACCAACCTTTACAACACAAGTGTGCCTTTCAGATTGCCAATCAGGCAGATTCTGCTGCATTTTCCATTTTTTCCACTACAAAGGCATGTCAGTGTTTCAATAAACAGATAAATATTACAGAGTAAATGTTGAGGTACCATCATATAGGTTCTTAAACATTAATGGTGTCACTCTGTGTGTAGATCTTACAGTCTGTTGGACAAATGATTTGAAGCAATTTGCCAGCTGAGTTAGAGATGAAATCATTGTTGTGAAACAAAGTGGCATGCATTTGTTTTGCCAGGTTTTCTAGTCCACTGCAAACAAAATAATGCCCAATTGAGGTTAATTTGGTGACAACTGAACCTGAAGGTGTAACATCTTCCAAATTGTTCAAAATTGTTCAAATAATTATTGACTGCTAATAATTAATATTTTTTCAAATGAAAAGTCATTTACCCAATGATATTGGTCCGTCCCACCCCTAGGCACTGAGACCACTACTAAGCGAGATCTACTCACACTTGGATAAATACAACCTTGTGCTGGCCAGTTCACTTGATCTGTCTTCAGCATTTGACCTGGTAAATCACTTGTTTCTGCTACCTTGTCATGCTTCACTAGGGTTGACAGGTTCTATTTTTTCCTGGCTTTATTGTTCTCTTTCTGACCACTCCTACCAGGTCATCACATCTTGTTCCTTTGCTTCTTCTCGCCCCCTGACTTGTGGAATTCCCCAGGGCTTAGTCCTATCTCCTCTTCTCGTTAATATGCTCATAAGCCCTCTTGCCACTGTAATTCAATCCTGTGGAATCTCTTTTCACTTCTATGTGGACAATATTCTTTTACTATTCCCAATTAACCCATTTTAAAACATCGACTAGTTCTTAAAAGGATAAGACAGTCGCTTGCTGGTTCACTGGAGGCCCTCCAATTCCAAGCGTCCCCCTTCATCTTTTAGGGATTTCCATATCACCTGTTGAATCTTTCCGCTATTTAGGCATTATTTTGGACTCTCATTTAACCTTCTCCCCCCAAGTATCAAAGCTTTGCAAAACCGGATTCTTTATCTTAAGACAATTTTGATTAGTTAGGAGATATTTTGACCATGACACATTCCATTCACTCATTCTGTCTTTGCTAATTTCTAGAATCGATTACTGTAACATCATCTACTTAGGTTCTCCACATTACATCTTAAAATGTAAAACATAGCAATCAAATTATTGTGCAATGCAAAGATATCCGATCATGTCACCCCTCTGCTGCAGAAACATCATTGGCTTCCCATCGAATAGCGACTCATACATAAGATCCTAACCCTTACCTTTAAAGTCTTCTGAACAGGTTTACCACAATATCTTTCCACTCTTACCATCCCATACTCCCACCCCATCTACTCCGGTCTTTAAATGATTACCAACTGATCCTTCTTAACTCTAAGCAGTCCAGTCTTGAGTTCACCAGACAACGTGCTTACTATTTCACAGCTACATTTTACTGGAATTCTCTTCCTCATGACAACAGGGCAGAATTGTAATTTACTAAGTTTAAATCAGCTCTAAAGGCCTGACTCTTTTTACAGGCCTACAATCCCTCATAGGGCGGATTGTTGCCAATGTAACTGATTCTTCCCCAAGCTTCCCTGCTCCCTTCCTTTAACTAATTCTACTCTTTTATTTTGTCATTTGGGTGCAAGTACGATTGTGTGATTGATTATCCTTTCCTATCCCATTTTGTAGTTCCGGATCTGGTTTCTCATCTGGATCACAAAACAAAGGACCAAAGTCTATAAATAGCACTGAAAAGTCATTGCCAAAAAACCCCGCACTAAGTGCTATCTATAAACGGTGTTTAAAGTTAGGCGCAAATGTATAGAATATGCTTAGTGCCGGGATCGACGCCTAACTTTAGATGTGAGGAATTACACCAAGTAAACCCTGGTGTTAATCCTCATGTCTAAATTAGGTGCAGACATCCCTTATTCTATAACAGCGTGCATAAATTGTAGGAACGTCTCTGTAAAACTACACCACCTTGAATGCCTATGCACAGACTGTGCAAGCTTGCAATAGGCCTTTTTTATGTGTACATATCCATCTACAATTTTATAACAGTCATTTTTGATGCATAAAATATGTTTTACATGTGGAAAACGTTCTATAAAATTACTTCCATTATGTATGAATAGGATTTGAAGTTATTCATGAATTTTCAGTGGTAGCACTTATACTTTTTATGTTTGCTGTTGTCTTGTCTTCCCCCCCTCCCCCCAAAGAAGATGTTTATTGTAACAGCAAGGAACATTCAGAATAATAAACATACAAGAACACAACGATGTATAGCAAGAACATACGTGGTATCACAGTAACACAGTAAGTGACAACAGATAAAGACCTGAATGGTCCATCTAGACTGCTCAACAGTCACATTGATTATCAATTCAAGATTTAAATCAACAATAAACGTGATATTATATACTTGATTATGGTCTTTCTTTGTTGTTTCTGGGATATAGACTGTAGATATCCACCCCAACTACTGGAGTTGCCGTCAAAGTCCACTCCAGCCTATCCAAATCCGTCTTGTCATTTGCGGGACAAAGACCATAAAAGTCTGCCCAGCACTGTTCTCACATTCCAAAGCACTGGAGTTTCTGTCAAAGCTTTCTTCTCCCCATCCTAAACCAGATTGCCAAATGCAGGACTCAGACCGTACGAGCCGCCAGAGTTGCCATCTAAGCACCACTTGACATGCAAACACATATGCAACCCTTTTAAAACTCTTATAAAACCTTTATTTTTAAAGTATTTCTCCCTCCTCCACTTCAAAATAACACAAATCCCAAAACTGGAACAAAAATAAGGGGGGGGGGGGGGGAGTAGTGAGGATGTACCCAAAGAAAGTAAAATTCCCCAGTAAATTCACAATCATTATTTAAAAAAAAGGCCTGCATCACCCAAAAAAGTTCAAATTATGAACAGATCCCCTGCAGTCCTTTCTTTTTAAATTTATACCTACTAGTTACCATTCAGCACATAAATGCATAACTTATTTGTGGGCAGGTTAATTTTATATAGGACACCAATGTGAAAAGTCTGCACATGTGCCTATTTTAAGTGTATCTTATATATACAACACCTTTGTGCCTTTGTTAAATAAGTACCCAGAACTGGCCCCGATAACATGCATATGTTTATTCATAAATTTACACCTGCTCTGAAGATGGCGTCAAAGTGTACATGTGCTCTACACTTCTATCTGCCCAATCGTAGGTCAGGCACTGACAGGAAGGGTGACATTTTGCAATGAGCTGCAGAATTCTGCTGCAATTTTAATATCGCAATAATTTGCATGCTCAATGGAGGGAATTCTATAAACAGTAGCAAAACTTGGGTGCCAAAAAAATTCAGGTCTAATAGCTATTCTCTAAAGGGCACATGCCCGGATCCCATGCCTAACTTTTGGGTACTGGACATACCTGGTATAAAAGCTGGTGTCCAAAGTAGGTGCAGCAGAGGCGTAGCCAGACCTCAAAGCACAGCTGGGCCAGAGCCCAAAGTGGGAGGGCACATTTTGGCCCGCCTCTTGCCACTCCCCCCCACCGTAATGCCACATTACCTTGGCTGAAGGGGTCCACAACTCCTGCCAGCTGAAGTGTTTCTCCAGTGATGCTCTCCTTACATTGCCTGCCCTGCTTCCCCTCACATTGCACATGCTCGATTTTTATGAAATTGAGCATCTGCAAACTGTCGCGCATACTCAGTTTCATTATAACCGAACATGCACGCAACGAGAGGGAAGCAGGGCAGGCAATGTAAGGAGAGCAGAGCTGGAGAAACGCTTCAGCTGGCTGGGGTTGGGGAACCCCGCCAGTCAAACCAGGGGCCCTGGATCCATTTTGGGGGGGGGGGGGGCAGGCTATACCACTGAGGTGCAGTAAGGCAGTATTCTATAATTCCATGTGCAACTTTTTGGAATGCCCCTGACATGCCTCTGACTACGTCCCCTTTTCAGATATGTACTGAGAATTAGGTGCTGAGCCTTATAGAATAATGCACAGCCAGTTGCATGCACAAGTCCTAGTTGATGCCAATTAACTGCCAATTATTGCTAGTTAAGAGCTCGTCAATCAAGTTGATACCCAAAGCTGTGCACTGAAATTTGGGCGTGTGCCCAAGTTGCGCATGTGCAACTTACATGTGTGTGTAGAATATTCAGTCACTCTGAGCCATTTACTTTCAAACTCTTGCAGGAATAGATTTTTTACTACAACCATCAGGACAACATAGTAAATGTACACATTGTAAAATCTGTATGGTCACCCAGGAATTGATGACATGGTTTGAAGATCCTGTTTCACATAAATGATTCAATCTGAAGCACTATACCAACCACTTAGGATACTAAATATGTGGCTTACGCAATTATCTGCCCCTGTCCTCAAGTATACATTAGGCAGACAACATGTGCCTTTAAGATCAGTATGACATAACATAAAAGCTGTGATGCAAACGAACAGAAGAAACCAGTCTTCGCAAAAATCAAATGACAACAAAACAGCGAAGATGACAAAAAAATTCGAAAGGACGACGCTTCAAATATAAATGCAGTAAAAACAAATTTATTGGTCGTAAAACACAAAAATAATTAAAAAGCTGTCGCACCCCTCATCCGTGGCGCGCCTTGCTTGCTCCTCCCTGTGCTCGCTCGTCGCGAGGGGCAGTGTCAGCCATGCTGGCAGCGCTGACGCGCCGACTCCCACTGACGTTCCGACTCCTCCTGTGCCTGCCACTGCTGCCACGCTCCTCTCTGGTTCAACCCCGCTCCCGCAGTGTGGGGCGCCGGCTCTGCCAAGATGGCCGGCGCTTTGAGTATGGGCTGGCTCTCCTCTTCCGGGTGCGGGGCCCGGGAATGCTCGCTCCGCCTCCTCTAAGTTAGCTGCAGCCTGACTCCACCTCCTCTAAGCGAGCCTACCAGGAGATTCCCTTGCCAGCTGATTACTCTTGTTCTTGATGAGAGAGGCTACTTCAGAAGCGTCTGTTCTCCTCTCCAGTGCTTCGGCTTCTTCTTTGGTAGAATTGTCTATGCTACTGGGAGACGTGGAGGGGCATAATCGAACGCGAACGTCCATCTCCATGGGCGTCTATCTCCGAGAACGGGTACGTGAAGAGGCGGGACAAATCGTATTTTCAAAAAAAATGCCAGGACACCAACCGGGCACCCTAGGGGGCACTTGTAACAATTAAAAAAACAAAGCAAACTCCTCTGAAGTCCATAGCTCCCTTCCCTTGGGTGCTGAGCACCCCCCAAATCTCCCCCAAAACCCACTCCCCACAACTCTACACCATTACCATAGCACTTATGGCTGAAGGGGGGCACCTAGATGTGGGTACAGTGGGTTTTGGGGGCGGTTTGGAGCGCTCCCATTTACACCACAAGTGTGACAGGTAGGGGGGGGGATGGGCCTGGGTCCACCTGCCTGAAGTCCACTGCACCCACTAACAACTGCTCCAGGGACCTGCATACTGCTGTGATGGAGCTGGGTATGACATTTGAGGCTGGCATACAGGCTGGAAAAAAAAGTTTTTAAAGTTGTTTTTTTTTTTGGGTGGGAGGGGGTTAGTGACCACTATGGGATTAAGGGGAGGTGATCCCTCTCAAAAGACTTTTATTTTGGAACATCAAAAGCTATGCCTGAACTGTTGGAATCATTCCCCCCATTAGAGAGTCTATACCGGGCTTTATAGAAGATCTGCCCATTAATTGAGCCTCCTTGTCATAGAGGTATTGCCAGTAGAGGTTCTGCATTATATGGGATTTAATATTATTTGCTTCTTTGCTAGAACACTGCATGGAGAGACGTAGGAGGACCTTATGATGGCTGTCACTAACCACAGGGGTATTGTTACCTTATGGAGGCTTGGTTATATTTATAGACTGTGAAAAAATGGTTTCATTACCTAAACTATCAGAAAGACTGTATAATTCATAATAATTAAAAACAGGACAATGCTTTCGGTTTTTCTACATTGCAGTCCACTAGGATAACAAGACAACAAGATATAGCACACTGATATGTGTTTTTGTATAATTGAAGGGCAAATTCGGTGATTACAGCTGTAAATGGTGCCCTAGGGAATCATAGCAGATATATGCAGATCATTACAGAACTCTGTATATCTAGCAGAAAGTTGAATTGTAGTTTAATTTTTAAGCATGTTTTGCCATCCTCGTTAACCTTTTGGTACCATGGGATAAAATGTTTAGACTCGAAAACTACATTCGCAGTAACAATGAGGTTCAGAAGCAGAAATTATGCCTTACCTGATAATTTTCTTTTCTTTAATCAGTGTCACTGTTCTGAATCATGGGTGTTATCTCTTCCCATCAGCAGATGGAGGTAGAGAAAACTGAATTCAGCTACTGACATCACCAGCTGTAATCTGTGGTGCTCTCTGGAACCATCCAGTCTGCATCTGCCCAAGCATCATAAAGTCCCTTTCTGTAACACACCTAGCCCCATCAACCACTGCAGCTGCAATGATAATCAAGCGAGCAAAACACCACAGAGTAGTACTCGCTACCCTGCAGGGAACAGCCATATCATGGGAACACCGTATAGCTGCCAGTTAGCATCGGATCTTACTCTTCTTCAACTACGTCCAAAAAAAAAAGAAACAGAGCATACCCAGAACCCTGGGCTGCGGTCTTCCAAAGGTGGGATTTCAGAACAGTGACACTGACTAAAGAAAAGAAAATTATCCGGTAAGACATAATTTCTCCTTTCTTAGCAGGAGCTTGCACTGTTCTGAACCAGCGGGATATACTGAAGCAGGCCTAATGGACGGGGGAAGACAAAGCACCTATGAATGACCACTCTGCCAAAGTCCAAATGGACCCTGGCCAGAGCATCCATCTGGTAGTGCTTAGCAAAGGAATGAAATGAAGACCATGTAGCCACCCTGCAAATCTCCTCAGGTGAAACAGCCCAGGCCTCCACCCAAGATGCCACCTGAGCCTTGGTTGAGTTGTCCTTCAGCTCTTGAGGCACCGGACGACCCATACTGATGTACACGGACTCAATAGCCACCTTAATCCACCTCGCAATAGATGCCTTGAAGGCTGCCTAACCCTTCTGAGAGCCATGAAAGACAATAAACAGGTGATCAGAGAGACAAAACTCATTCGTCACCTCCAGGTACCAGAGAAGCGCCCTCCAGACATCCAGTTTTTGGAGCCTCCGGTCTGCAGAAAAAGAACCTCCTACCCCAAAGGAGACATGGATGTACTTTGAGGGGTAAGGGGGCATTGCCCCCCCCAAATGCAGGGCTGGTACAACCCAGCTGCAGGCAGCTCTCGGTCCCTCCTTCCCCCCTCAGCTCCCCGACAGCCCTCCTCTCCGTTCCTGCTGCCCTGTGTTTAAACCTTTTATTTTAAATCACAGCGACGGCACTGAAAACAGCACAGAGTGACAGTGGGCTCGCCTTCAGCTTTTCCCTTCCCTCTCAGTGTCCCGCCTTCCTCTGATGATGTATTTCCTGTTTCCACGAGAGCAGGACACTGAGAGGAAAGGGAAAGGCTGAAGGTAAGCCCGCTGTCACACTGTGCTGTTTTCAGTGCCGTTGCTGCGATTTAAAATAAAAGGTTTAAATACAGGGCGGCAGGAATGGAGAGGAAGGCTGTTGGGGAGCTGAGGGTGGGAAGGAAGGGCTGGGTTGGAACTGAACTTAGGGACTGAAAAGGGGAAGCTGGGGAAGTCACCGGACATGGATGGGAGGGGAGGGTGGGGGTCAAAGGAGAATCGTTGGACATGGAAGGGGGGAGGGCAGAGGAGAATCATTGGACGAGAATGGGAGGGGAGGGCAGGGGAGAGAGGAGAAATCACTGGACATAGAGGGGAGGGCAGGGAGAATCACTGGACATGGATAGGAGGGAAGGGCAGGGGAGTGTTCTGCTACAGAATTACTGCCTGCTTCACTAACACAGACTACTCAGTAATTACTGTGGATTCTTTTGGATTCGTATTAGGTAAATGAGACCTTTATTAGCAGGGCCGTGCTGATGCAGTAAGCAGGGTAAGCGCCGCAGGGGGGCGCCCACCTCTGGAGGGTGCTGCCGCGGTGCTTACCCTCGCCCCGCGCCGCCGAGGACTTTAAATCTTTTACCTCGGTCGCAGCAGCGTCGCAGCAGCGTCAGTGAAAGTGCTGCCGACGTCTCCCTTCCCTTGCACTCATTGGTTCCCTCAGTGTCCCGCCTTCTTCTGACGTCAGAAGAAGGCGGACACTGAGGGAACCAAGAGCGCGAAGGGAAGGGAGATGTTGGCAGCGCTCCACTTTCACTGACGCTGCTGCGACCGGAAGTAAAAGATTTAAAGGCCCCAGGGCGCGGAGGAAAGAGCAGAGAGGCATGGATGGGAGGGCAGCAGCAGGGCCCAGGGAGAGGACAAATTGCTGGAAGGGGAGGGGAGAGAGGAGGATTGCTAGCTATGGATGCAGCAGGGAAGGGCAGAGAGGGACAAGGATGGACATGGGGGCCCAGGGAGAGGACAATTTGCTGGAAATGGAGGGGAGGGGAGAGAGGAGGATTGCTGGCTATGGATGGAGGAGGGAAGGGCAGAGAGGGACAAGGATGGACATGGGGGCCCAGGGAGAGGACAATTTGCTGGAAATGGAGGGGAGGGGAGGGGAGGAGGATTGCTGGCTATGGATGGAGGAGGGAAGGGCAGAGAGGGACAAGGATGGACATGGGGGCCCAGGGAGAGGACAAATTGCTGGAAATGGAGGGGAGGGGAGGAGGATTGCTGGCTATGGATGGAGGAGGGAAGGGCAGAGAGGGACAAGTATAGACATGGGGGCCCAGGGAGAGGACAATTTGCTGGAAATGGAGGGGAGGGGAGAGAGGAGGATTGCTGGCTATGGATGGAGGAGGGAAGGGCAGAGAGGGACAAGGATGGACATGGGTGCCCAGGGAGAGGACAAATTGCTGAAAATGGAGGGGAGGGGAGAGAGGAGGATTGCTGGCTATGGATGGAGGAGGGAAGGGCAGAGAGGGACAAGGATGGACGTGGATGGGAGGACAGGACCCAGGGAGAGAGAAGAAATTGCTGGAAATGGATATAGAGCAAGAAATGAAGAAGAAAGGAGGAAAGTAAAGAAATAAATGGAAAGGAAGCCCTGGAAATGGAGTTAAGAGGACAGATAGCAGCAGACTCAGATACTGGGCCAGCATGATCGGAAAAAGAAAGTCACCAGACAACAAAGGTAGAAAAAAATCATTTTATTTTCATTTTAGCGTTTGGAATATGTCCACTTTGAGAATTTACATCTGCTATCTTATTTTGCAATGTATAGCAATTTGTTTCTAAGAAAATTGCTGACAATTCCTGTCAATGTGACAAGTGGTGAGCGATCATTTTCACCGGGGGGGGGGGGGGGGGCTGATCATTTTCACGGGGGGAGGGGCGCCAACTGATAGTCTGCAGGGGGGGGCGCCAGAGACCCTAGGCATGGCCCTGTTTATTAGAGGTTCTAAAATCTACAATGATTAAGACATATACAATAATTAGCTATATAAAAAGAAACAATACCTATCTATAAACAATTACATCACTGGTCTCTACATCTAAGTAATGCTAAGAATTCCTGGAAGTGAAGGAACACTGAGAGTCTTTCTATCACAGCTCAGGGAGCTGGAGAGGCGCACCTCTCCCATAGCCTTCACTCTCCAAAGAGCAATCACTCCCTAAAAGGCAGCTGACTCAACAGGGTTTTGGAAGCCACATCCACCACCCAGTGAGGAAGCCACAACTGCAGGGTCCAACCATCGAAACAGTCACTGAACGGGAAGCTAAGCGGACCAGATTACATAGAACGTCCGCCCAGTGGCGTACCTAGGGTAGTTGACACCCGGGGCCGGTCATTTTTTAACACCCCCCCCCCCCCCCCCCAAATCCAGTACTAGGCATGCCGAGAATACAAAACACTCAGGACCTATAGAGCAATTCTACCATACCATAAGCAGTCATTTCTACGAGTCACACAAGGAAAAGGAAAGCATCTTAAACACTACAGTGAGCACTAGAACATCAATTCACCTATTGTAAAATGAAACCAGACAGAATAGTACAGATCGTAGATCCTGCACAGTCAATGCCAACTGAAAGCCATGTCTTTTTCACAAACACAGATACACCCTAATCCACTATAGAATAAGTAATCATAAACTTTCTATTTAGACAAAAATTAAACTGAACCCCCAATGCCAGACTCTGCATACAATGCAATACCACAGAAACAGAAACTGTCCCCTAGTACTGTGCAAAATATAAAGACAGCAGATGTAAATTTGAAAAAAACTAACAAGTACCAATCACCACTTTATAAATTAACAAATAGAAATAAAACAAATATAGAAAGTAAAATAATACCATTTTATTGGACTAATACATTTAGCTTTCAGAGGCCAAAACCTCCGTCCTCGGGTCAGTACAGTATAGTGCTGTTACAGTATCCTATCCTGACCTGAGGAAGGGGGTTTTGTTCTCCGAAAGTTAGTCAAAATGTATTAAAATTAGTCCAATAAAAAGATTACCTTATTTACATGTTCTATTATAAACATTTAACATATCTACAATACTTTATCCTAAAGCAAAAAAAAAAAAAAAATATATTTTATTTACAGTTTGTTGTCTCTGGTTTCTGCTTTCCTCATCTTCTTTTCACCGTCTTCCTTCCATCCAGCATCTGTCTTCACTCTCTCTCTCTCTCTCTCTCTCTCTCTCTGCCATCCAGTGTCAGCCCTCTCTGCCGTCCCTTCCATCCACTGCCTGCCCTTTCTCTCTGCCCCTTCAATCCACCATTTGCCCTCCCTCTCCCATCCATCCAGGGTCTGCCCTCCCTCTCGCTCCCCCTTCCATCTAGGATCTGTCCCCCCTCTCTCTCTCTGCCCCTTTTTTCAGACCCCAGTTCCAGCCCCTTCTCCCCTCTGAACACCCCCACCCCAGTCCCCTTCTCCCCTCCCCTTCTCCTATCTGAACACCCCCACCCCAGTCCCCTTCTCCCCTCTGAGATCCCCACCCCAGTCCCCTTCTCCCCTCCCCTTTTCCCCTCTGAACACCCCCACCCCAGTCCCCTTCTCCCCTGTCTGAGATCCCCACCCCAGTCCCCTTCTCCTCTCCCCCTCCCCTGTCTGAGATCCCCACCCCAGTCCCCTTCTCCCCTCTGAACACCCCCACCCAAGTCCCCTTCTCCCCTCTGAGATCCCCACCCCAGTCCCCTTCTCCCCTCCCCTGTCTGAGATCCCCACCCCAGTCCCCTTTTCCCGTCTGAACACCCCCACCCCAGTCCCCTTCTCCCCTGTCTGAGATCCCCACCCCAGTCCCTTTCTCCTCTCCCCCTCCCCTGTCTGAGATCCCCACCCCAGTCCCCTTCTCCCCTCCCCTTTTCCCGTCTGAACACCCCCACCCCGTCCCCTTCTCCCCTCCCCTGTCTGAGACCCCACCCCAGTCCCCTTCTCTCCACTGAACACCCCCATCCCAGCCCCCTTCTCCCCTCCCCTTCCCTTCTCCCCTCTGAGATCCCCACCCAGTCCCCTTCTCCCCTCCCCTTTTCCCCTCTGAGACCCCCACCCTAGTCCCCTTTTCCCCTCTGAGATCCCCACCCCAGTCCCCTTCTCCCCTCCCCTGTCTGAGACCCCCACCCCAGTCCCCTTCTCCCCTCCCCTTTTCCCCTCTGAACACCCCCACCCCAGTCCCCTTCTCCCCTCCCATGTCTGAGACCCCCACCCCAGTCCCCTTCTCTCCTCTGAATACCCCCATCCCAGCCCCCTTCTCCCCTCCCCTTCCTTTCTCCCCTCTGAGATCCCCACCCCAGTCCCCTTCTCCCCTCCCCTGTCTGAGATCCCCACCTCAGTCCCCTTCTCCCCTCCCCTTTTCCCCTCTGAGACCCCACCCTAGTCCCCTTTTCCCCTCTGAGATCCCCACCCCAGTCCCCTTCTCCCCTCCCCTGTCTGAGATCCCCACCCCAGTCCTCTTCTCCCCTCCCCTTTTCCCCTCTGAGACCCCCACCCCAGTCCCCTTCTCCCCTCTGAACACCCCCACCCCAGTCCTCTTCTCCCCTCCCCTTCTCCCCTCTGAGATCCCCACCCCAGTCCCCTTCTCCCCTCCCCTGTCTGAGACCCCCACCCCAGTCCCCTTCTCCCCTCTGAACACCCCCACCCGAGTCCCTTTCGCCCCTCTCCTTCCCCACCGGCGAAGCAGCGTCGCAGGCAGCGCCTCGTGCCCTGTTTGTAAAAAAAAAAATCAAATCTCCTTCCTTCTCCCTTCTCCTCTTCTATAACAGCATCTGGGTGCCAAATTTCTGCTATAAAATACTAGCATGACCCAGTATCTGCATGCCTATTATGTGCCCAGAATTACACCAGAGCTGGCATAACTGCGAATGTCTAAATGAGACAAGGAAGTGTGTAAGATATGAGCGTAAGTGGAAGCACCAGTGGCGTAGCTACGTGGGGCCTGAGGGGGCCGGGGCCCCCGCAGATTCACCCCAGGACCCCCCTCCCGGCGAACCCGCCCCCGCCGCCGCCTACCTTTACTTTTGCTGGCGGGGGATCCCACTCCCCGCCAGCCGACGTCTTCTCAGTCCTTCCTGCTCTTCAATTTGTTTGCTGACGTCCTGCACGTAATTGTACGTGCAGGACGTCAGACTCAGAGAACAGTTCTGTTCTCTGAGTCTGACGTCCTGCATGTACAATGTGCAGGACGTCAGCAAACAAATTGAAGAGCAGGAAGCGACTAAGAAGAAGACGTCGGCTGGCGGGGAGTGGGATCCCCCGCCAGCAAAAGTAAAGGTAGGCTGCAGCGGCGGCGGGAGGGGGGGGGCGGCAATGTCGGCGGTGGGGGGGCGGCACTGGGGGGAGGGCTAAAATGTGCCCTCTCCCCCTGGGCTCTGGACCCCTCTCCCACGGAAGGCTGGCTACGCCCCTGGGAAGCACTATCCATGCTCCTCCCATGCTCCACTCATGCAAATATCAGATACGCTAACTGCTGTAACCACATCCTCTGGCAACAAGTTCCAGAGCTTAACTAATCATTGAATGAAAAATATTTCCTCCTATTCATTTTAAAAGTATTACCATGTAACTTTATTGAGCAGTTAGCATATCTGGGTTTAAGAAAGGTTTGGACAAGTTCCTGGAGGAAAGTCCATAGTCTGCTATTTTGATAGACATGGGAGAAGCCACTGCTTGCCCTGGTATTGGTAGCATTGCAGCGGCGTACCAAGGGGGGGGCGGGGGGGCGGTCCGCCCCGGGTGCACGCCGCTGGGGGGTGCCGCGGCGCATGCCTGCTGCGAGAGTTCACTAACTTCTCTCGTTCGCTGCAGCTCCCTCTGCCCCGGAACAGGTTACTTCCTGTTCTGGGGCAGAGGGAGCTGCAGCAAACGAGCAAAGTTAGTAAACTCGCAGCAGGCGCACGCTGCGGCATCACCCCCCAGCGGCATGCACCCAGGGGGGCTCTTTCGCGGGGGGGGGTCTTTCACGGGGGGGGTCCGCGCTGCATCGGGGGGGCGCTGCACCCGGGGGGGGCGGGGCGCCACCCCAGGTGTCCGCCCCCCTAGGAACGCCACTGTAGCATGGAATGTTGCTACTATTTGGGATTCTGCCAGGTACTTGTGACCTGGATTGGCCACTGTTGGAAGCAGGATACTAGGCTACATGGACCATCAGTCTGACCCAGTATGGCATGTTCTTATGTACCTCCTACAAAACCACAGAAGAATCACATTCCACAGTCAAGCAGCAAGAGAAACAAAATACAGTGAAGGTGATGGAAAAGTACAAACATCTTTACTCAGAATCTTCAAACGACCCAACATGGCAGTGTTGCTTCAATGGGGCCTGCATCAGGAGTCGTAACAACAAACCGAAAGGTAAAGGTAAATACCCCTACATGTAATCCAAGAAGAAGTCCAAATAGTAGGGGTAGACCATGAAATCTGCACAGCCAAATATAAAATGCAACAAGTTTATTCAGCACCACTCATGTACTTGGCCCGTCATGGGGCCATGTTTCGATGGGACACGCCCTTCTGCTTCAGGGGTCATACACTTCAAAAAGTAGAACACCAAAGTGTGGGTGCAGAATAAATCGATACATGAACAACCACTAAACCACAGTATTGTAACAATATGCAAGCCAACAAACATGGCTAAACTGAGAATAGACACTTAGCAGATGTATGTCAGTAAGCACACTTGCCAATGCTATGAAAATATAGAACGTCTCCACTGTGCTTTGTTTTTCTTTTGTACCCCTCCTTGCATTTGTGTCCTATGCCACTTACACACACCCTTACAGAATACCACTTAGTCATTTTGCTGCCACTTTTGGACATCAATGTACACTTACCCACAGAAGTACTAGTATTCTGTACGTTCACACACAAGAGGTATGTAAATACAAGCTCCCAGGTACAGAATTGCTCCTTAAATGTCCAGAAGGTTTCTGTAGATATAACTACTCTTGGCCACATTTCATAATAATTGTACACAGACTAAGTGACTGTCTTTGCTTGGATGTGTAGACCTGAATCTCCTCACCCACCTCCTTCTGAATCACAGAACCATATTATTCATGAGTAAAACAGATGCATTTTCTTAAAACATTGCTGGTTCCATAAAGCATGTTTTCCTCTCTTATGTAATATGGAGCACAAATATACCAAAGAAAACAGCAGGAAAGCAAAAGTCACGACAGCGTGTGAGTAACACTAAACAAATCCATCATGTGAAGCTGCACAAAGTCTATTACATAGATTGAATTATACAAGGGAGGGAGAGTGATACATAATAATGAACCTAATACTTGGTTCATGGATCTCTTTCTTTTTTTCATTTGTAATTCTTTTTTCTTAAATATCTTTAAAGTGCACAAACAAAAGGAAATGCATTCACAAGAACTGCAAAAATACGTTAAGCAGCAATATGTGAGGAAAGAAACAAAATAGAGTACCCCAGGCCCATTAAAAATCAAGCTCCCTATGGGGTAGTGGTCTGTTTAACATCTATAGCCTCCAGCCGGAAGTGTGAAGCGCCAGAGATATCCGGTTTCCCCATGAGTGAAGGAAAACAGCACAGCACGAAATCCCAGGAAACAGTGAAGGACTCAGAGGGGGGAGGGGAGAGAGATGCCCTCACTCTCTCTGTAACACAAACACAGAACAGCAGGAAACAACACTGAAGGACTGGACTCCGAGGGGGGAGGGGAGGGAGAGAGGGCAGGGGACACACACACTCCCACATGCACACTCTGAAGAAAACCTTGCTAGCCCCCGTTTCATTTGCATCAGAAACGGGGGTTTTTTTACTAGTGTAATCATAAAACAAATATGAATAAAGGATAAAAGAAAAAAAAATGCTGCAGCCTACCCATTCATGAATAGCCCTGAATTAGAAATAGTTCCACTTTAATAAAGACCAGCATTCCTCAGGGAAACTGACTAACCCCCTCACCACCGCTGCCACTACCATTACTACCACCCTATGAAGAATTTTAGACCAGATTCATTTAAATTTGCATAACAGATTATCTGGTTCTTTATAATATGCATGACCCCCATCCCCATGACCTCATGCTAGATATTCAGTTGCACTCCTTGAATTCAGCAAAGGAAGCCATCTGAGCATCCCACACCTTAACGTCATCACAAAGCAGTGGTGTGCTGGAGCAGGCTCTCACAGGCTCGCAAGAGCCAGTTGTTAAGTTTTTAAGAATTTTGGGAGCCAGTTGTTAAAGTAGGGCCCTCCATGGCTACTTTAACAACTGGCTCCCAAAATGTGGGCTTGGGCCCCCTGCTGAATTCTCTTTTACTTTGCTGGTGGGGATGCTGAGCCCTGCCAGCCAAGTAAATAGACTACTGCTGCTCCCCACTCCTTGTTTCCAGCTCTGGGCAACAGGCTGGGACTTCTCAAGCATGTGAGAGAAGTTCCAGCATGCTGCTCAGAGCAAGACGTTGGGAGTGGTGGCAGTCTATTTATTGGCTGCCAGCAAAGGTATGCCTAGCATGCCCACACGAAGGGAGGGAGGAGAGAGAGACAAGTGTTGCTCCCCCCCCCCCCCCGGCTACCCCTGGCCCAGTAAGAGCATGGAATCAAAACAGCTGCCTAAACCACAGTCACTGCAGTCTCTTATTTAAATGAGCTCCAAACCACTTCTGCAGCTCTGCTCCAGTAGAAGTAATGGGGGAATGATAGAATAAAGCTTCACAATCTGGGTGGCAGAGCTGGTGGTTGGGAGGCGGGGCTAGTGTGGGCAGACATATACGGTCTGTGCTGGGGCTGGTGGTTGGTAGGCGGGACTAGTGCTGGGCAGACTTACACGGTCTGTGCCGGGGCTGGTGGTTGGGCGGCGGGGATAGTGCTGGGCAGACTTATACGGTCTGTGCCAGAACCGGTGGTGGGTGGCAGGGATAGTGCTGGGCAGACTTATACGGTCTATGCCAGAGCTGGTGGTTGGGAGGCGGGGTTGGTGGTTGGGAGGCGGGGATAGGGCTGGCCAGACTTATACGGTCTGTGCACTGAAGAGGACAGTACAAAAAAAAAAGTAGCACATATGAATTTATCTTCTTGGGCAGACTGGATGGACCATGCAGGTCTTTTTCTGCCGTCATCTACTATGTTACTATGGTCAGGGAAAAAAGCAGCCACTGTGGAGAGGACATCCTCATTTTTTAATTGTACCCAAATCCAGCCCTGGAAACTTCAAGCATCTGGACAGTTCTAATCAATAAACAATTCAAACAGAAAATAAGCTACATGCAGTCAATTAAAACATCCTTGGTAAGGCTTGTTTTAGAAATCCATCAACATGCGAACACTTTCACTTAAGATGACAACTCAATATAAAGTTAGCTGCAAATACCCCATAATTTACCTGCTGTGGAAAGGATATACAAGAAAACCAAAATCTCACATCAAGAGCAGAGAGCAATTGGTGAGGATCTTGACCTCTCAATAAGGACTTGAATCATCTGGTTACCCAAATCTGATCAATAACTTCTGAGGTTCTGGGAGCTAAATCAAGACAAATATCCATCAGCTGTTTGGAACCAACATGCCAGACACAGAATGGACAGGAAGCCTCACAAGAGCTATTTTAATTCAAGGGACGTGAGTTACTTGACACTTGGAATTACTTCACTTTTCCAACAGGCAGGGCTCATTCAAGAGGTTGTGGTGCCCTGAGACAAGTTTTGCTTTTCTGCTCCCACCTTGAAGCCAATCCTGTGCAGATATAAAAGGTTCAGACTATGAGAATGACCCTATGCCAGAAGGAAGCTGGTGTTCTAGCTTAAATAAACCACAACACAGATCAATTTCACTGAAAACAATAGCAGATAATCATCAAAAGCCCTACAGAATGACTTGTCCAGGAGAAAAAAAGATCTCATCCACCTGTGGCAATTAGAATTTCTTCTGCACACAGTGCAAAAAGTAATCATAGATCAAAACCCCCCAAAAACATTTTTAATAGTTTTTTTCTTGCACTATAAAATTTTTTCATATAATGTCATTTAAGGCACATGATATACACTGCCCCACAATCATTACAAATACAGTGCTGATCAAAAATGCACTTGACTATAAAAGTAAAATACTTAGTGGCACTGCCCAGTTCATGTGAACAGTGGTTACACCACAGCTTAAATATTGAAACGTTTGTGCAGTCCCAACGGTCCCGTTTCACTCCGCTTCTTCAGGAAACCAGCACAGCAGCATTTTTAAAACCTGAGGAATAGGAAGCTCCGTCTCTCGCATTTCAAAGATGCTGCAGCGCCAGTGACAGTGCTGGCAAAAGAATGACCCAACAGTGGGAGCCAAGGAATAAGTTTCCACCACTGTCCAGCTGATTTTTGAAAGTGATCGCCGCCCATCTTCCGACACAAATCTGGAGATGGGCGGCGATCTCCTGAATCCGCCCAAATCGGCATAATCGAAAGCCGATTTTGGGCGGCTTCAACTGCGTTCCATCGCGGGGCCGGCGAAAGGGGGCATGTCGGCATGGTAGCGAAGGCGGGACGTGGGTGGGACGGGGGCATACGTTGAGATGGCCGGCTTCGCCTGATAATGGAAAAAAGAAAGCCAGCCGTCAGAAGAATTTGGTTTGTTTTATTTGGACCCTTTTTTTTTAGGTCCAAGTCCCAAAAAAGTGCCCCAACTGACCAGATGACCACCGGAAGGAAGCGGGAATCACCTCCCCTTACTCCCCCAGTGATCACCACCTCCCTCCCACACACACAAAAAAAATCAGACATTTTTTCCCAGCCTGTATGCCAGCCTCAAATGTCATACCCAGCTCCCTGACAGCAATATGCAGGTCCCTGGAGCAGTTTGTAGTGGGTGCAGTGCACTTGAGGAAGGTGGACCCAGGCCCATCCCCCCCACCTGTTACACTTGTGCTGGTAAATGGGAGCTCCCCAAAACCCACTGTACCCACAAGTAGATGCCCCCCTTCACCCCTTAGGGCTATGGTAATAGTATAGAGTTGTGGGCAGTGGGTATTTTTTTGGGGGGGGGATATAGGGGGCTCAGCACACAAGGGAAGCACCTGGAAGCTAATTTTGTTTTTTTTATTAATTTTTTAATGTGCCCCCTAGGGTGCCCGGTTGGTGTCCTGGCATGTCAGGGGGGCCACTGCACTAGAAATGCTGGCTCCTCCCATGCCCAAATGCCTTACATTTCACAGGTTTTAAGATGGCCGGCTCCGGTTTCCATTATGGCTGAAAATCAGAGTCGGCCATCTCATCTAACCCCGGCGAGCAATTTGGCCGGCACCAAGCATATTTTGAAAATACGCTTGGCTCCACCCCGTCGCAGAGCCGGCCCCGAAGATGGCCGCCCATCGATTTGGCCGGCGCCGTTCGATTATGCCACTCTGTGTCAAGCTGCAGAGGCAGGCTTTGGGTACCCTTAAGCTTTGGCACCCTGAATGGCTTGCCCTGAGTGGCTCCCACAGCTCTATATTCTCTAGAACTATTGCCAATATTACAAAACAAAAGCTTTGTCATCAAGTGCAGACTCCTGCCAATAACACTTGGCAAGCAACAAAATGAAGGAACTCAGTTTAAAGTGCAGAGAAAGGAAACTTGAAAAATCTGTGTGACAGATATTGTAAATCAATAAATATATTTTTTTAAACGTAATAAATAAAACATAAGGCAAGAAGTCTGTTTATCTGAACAAACAGGTTACAGTCAGACAGAAGCATAGGCATAGGCTCAGATGCAAATAAAGAGATTGTTATAGAAATCTCCTTCGTTTTATAATGTAATATATAAGTTATTATCTACTAGGGGTTTGCAGCAAAAAAACAAAACATATTGTTTAATTTCCTGTATCACTTGTATTGTTTTTAAATTATTTGTTTATTATTATTGATATCATTTATACCCCACAATTTCCCACCGCTGGCAGGCTCAATGTGGCTTACAACAGTTCAGTAATAAACAGGCAAGTACAATAAATGGAAAGGGATACATGGGGCAGAAAGGTACAGGGATAGGAGAAAGTAGATAAGTCCACAAGATCTATAGAGGGGTCGGAGGCCAGGAATCATAGAGGCAAGACGGGATCTTTAGAGTAAGCTTGCCCAAATAAGTAGGTCTTGAGAGACTTCCTGAAAGTCAGATGATCTGGAACCGTTTTTACAGATGTAGGTAATGCATTCCACAAATGAGTACTGATATAGGAAAAGGTGGAAGCATATGTGGTTTTATACTTGAGACCAGAACACGCAGGGTAATGGAGGTTTAAGTAAGAATGAGCAGTTCTAAGTGAATTCCTTGGTGGTAAGTTGACAAGGGCATCCATATATGCTGGAGCTGCTCCATAGAGGATCTTGTGGACTAGGGTACAAATTTTAAAAGTTATTCGCTCCTGTACAGGAAGCCAGTGTAGCTTCTCACGAAGTGGTCTGGAACTGGTGAACTTTGATGCTCCGTAGATAAGTCGAGCTGCTGTGTTTTGGGCAGTTTGTAGTTTTTTGAGAAGCAGGCCTGTGCACCCTGCGTATATGCCATTGCAGTAATCGAGTCGGCTTAAGACTAGCGATCTGACTAAATTGCAAAATACTCCTCTTGGGAAATAAGGCTTTAATCGTTTTAGCTTCCAGAGAGAGAAGAATATTTTCTTGGTGGTAGAGGCGGTATGATCCAACAGTGTTAAGTTCCGGTCCACAATGACTCCTAGTATTCGCAGACTCGCAGAGATGGGCAAGGTAAGGCCTGGTACGTTTAAGGTAGTAGGTCTGAATTTGTTAAAGGGAGAGGTAAGAATAAGGCAATGAGTTTTTTCTGTATTAAGCTTTAATTTGAAGGAGTTAGCCCAAGTGAGCATGGTGTTTATCCCATGGCTGATTTCATTAGCTATTTCGGTGAAGTTTGTCCGAAAAGGGATGTAAATAGTGACGTCATCTGCATAGATAAATGGGTGAAGACCAAGCTTTGAAAGGGCTGCAGCCAGGGGAATCAGCATTACATTGAAGAGTGTAGGGGAAAGCGGCGAGCCTTGAGGCACACCACTGACTGGGTGCCATGGAGGGGATAACCATGAGTTGGACTTTACTTGGTAGGTCCTGGTGGTTAAAAAACCTGTCAGCCATGCTGGAACATGTCCGCTGACACCGAAGTAGTTGAGGAGTCTTAACAGGATAGTGTGGTCCACCATGTCGAAAGCACTTGACAAGTCAAATTGTAGTTGAAGAATGCTTTTCCCTAATGCTATTTCTTGCTTGAAGTTTGATAGAAGTGTGACGAGCACAGTTTCAGTGCTGTGAAGGGTACGAAATCCTGACTGCGATTCATGGAATATGGAGAACCTATCCAGATACTCAGTGAGCTATTTGTTCACCATGCTCTCCATTAACTTTACAAATAGTGGTATTGATCCAAAAAATGCTGTGTTAGATCAGCAACGAAGCAAGTAGGAGCACTTTTAAGTAAATAGTTTGGGCAGATGTCCAAGTAGCAAAACTTACTGGAAAATCTGCGGATCCCTTGCGTAACAGAATTGACGGTAAGTGCAGAAAACTGCAAAAATGTTCTGTCTGCTGGGCAGCCTTCTAAATCCGAAGCTAGGTCATTTAAGAACTGATCTAATCCGGAACAGCACTGAGGTAGGGATTGCTGCAGCTTAATTATTTTACCTTTAAAAAATGCGGCAAGCTGATCAGCAGATGGGATAGCGGTTGCAGATGAGGTGAGCGCTGTAGTATCTAGCAGTTTGTTGACATAGAAGTATAGTTTTCTGATGTCCTTGTAATCTGGCCCTACTTTTGTTTTATAGTATAATGTTTTAGATTTTCTAAATGCATATTTGTATGCTCGTTGAGATTTTTTTCCAAGCAATGAGGTTATGATCATCCTTCTGTTTTCTCCAGGCTCTTTTAAGCCTCCTAGTAATAACTTTGAGCTCTTTGAGGTCCTCAGTAAACCACGGCGGAACTATTTGCCGCCTAGATGCGCGTGTTTGGATTGGTGCCACTGCATCTAACACACCCTTACATTTTTTGTCCCATTGCAAAAAAGAAGTCTTTTGAATCTACGTGCACAGACCAATCCATATCAAAGATTAGTGTCCAAAATAAATATAAATATTGTGAGGATTCCAGGATAATAGGTGAGGAAGTTGCCAGGGAAAGGAGCAGGAAAGGAAGATTTCCTCCTGAAAACTTAAACTACAAATCCCAGGTTTCCCAGGGTAGGTGGCCTGCCTCTTCTCAGACATACAAGCAGCTTATTTCCTCTGAGATTGAGGAAAACTACAGTTCCCAAGAGCCTCTGGATAAAACTCCAGATCCTATTAGGATGGGGAGTAAGAACTACAGGTCTCAGGCTCCTGGTGAGGAGGGTGGGGACTAGTTCTGAGAGGCTAATCATGAGGATTTGGGACAGCTGGAGGATCTACAAGGAGAAGAGTTGATGGATTGGCAACCAGGGGCAGGAGTTGAGGAGTTGTCCCAAGGGGGAGAAGCGGCTGGGATTGAACCTATGGATATCTCCGCATTGGCCCAGGTACAGGGAAAAAGGCTAAAAGGGATTATAACAGCCCAATTTTCTAGCTTGGGTGGGAAGTGGAAGAGTGCTTGATAGCAACAACTCTGAACATGTGAAAAGGGGGAGTCTGGCTGAAGCTCTCTCTACAGAAGCGGTGCTTGAAGCTGGTACTTGTGCTGAGCGGCTCAAACCTGACCCATGGGGTGAAATCCAGGTGTTAAAGACTGGTAAAGGGAGGGGGGTCTCTTCAACCTCTGTATGTCTGAGACAGGGGGCGTAGCTATGGGTGGGCCTGGGTGGGCCCAGGCCCACCCAGTTTTACAGCAGCTGAGCAGCCACAACCTTAGTTTCTTCTGTCGTCACGATAGCAGCCCACTCAGCCACCACCCACTCCCACCTGCTTTATTTTTGGCAGTCAGCACTCACTGGCAGTTCTTCTTGGTCCTCCTCTCGGCCAGCGCTCCCTGCATTACGCCGTCAATTTAAAGTCTCGCGGCCGCTAGTAAGGAACCTTAGTTGCAAGCGCCACGCTGCACTGCCTGCTCCCCCTTCCCGGATCCTGCCGGGGCCTGCAGTACGCATGGCATGCCGAGCAAGATGGCGCCGCGCTGCACACAGTGCCGCATGGGAAGGCTGCTGGCCTGGCTGTGTCGCGGCACGTGGGGCTCCTTAGTCCACACTGGGCCTGTCTGTGCTATGTGCCTGGTGCCCTGCCTACTGGCCGGGTCTATAACTTTCTTTTCAGTTGGTTCTCTTGGGGAGTCAATCGATCACAGTAGCAGCACTCCCCCATGGCCCCACAATACAGCTACAGAAGCCAGGTAATAAATGCATATATTTTAAAAGTTTTTTAAAAACATGTCATGTAGTAATTGTACTCAAATCAAAATGCTGGCTGGTGGTGGTGGGGTAACCACTTCACTGCCTAGGACAAAAAAGATATATTTAATGGTTAAAATATACCTTTTTTTGCCCTGGGCAGTGAAGAGCCCACCCCCACACCAAGGAGCCCACCATCACCCAGCATTTTGATTACTCTTGTAAATAGAAAATTTAAAAAATCAACAAAGGATGAAAACTTTTAAGATTTATAAATTTCCCAAAAGTGCCACCTGTGGCTCCTTTATTAACTTTTAAGAGGCATCTCTCAGAAGTCTTAAAAGTATCAGAGCAACTCTATCCACCAGTTTCGAAAATTTATTACCTTTCACCCTATATTTTGCAATCGAAATCCTGGGGTAAGTTTTTCATGATGCATCTTTATGCAATTGATCTCACTGTTTATTTCTGTGGGCATGATAGAATAACTATGGCGATTTCCATTGGAAGATATTTACATTTTAAATGTACAAATATGGACCACAATTACATAGTTTTCTTTTGGGTTCCTAGCAGGTAGTATTAACCTTCAATTCATTGTTTTTATTGCTTCACGCCAGAGGTTAACTGCCCATAATTGTTGTGGACGCATAAAATTAACAATGTGGCATCTCTAAAACGTTGTCTAAATTTATGATTTGAGATACACTGAATACCTTCCAAAACCTGTATAACAGAATGGTTAAAAGATCATGCACTGACTGACACTTTTCCTTTGTATAGGAGTTGCATATTTATCTAGAGGATTTGCTCTTATTGAACTCCCTGCTTGTGTATCTTTGTATTGAAACTTGGGTAAGGCAGTTCATTCTCTGTCCTTTTTTTTTTTAAGTTAGTCGGTCTATATTGTGCTTGCTATTTGCTTTATGACAGTCTCAACTTTACCAACTATATATTTTTTTTAAATCTATTTTTAAGTTATAGTTATAATCTACATTTTCATATTGTTTAGAAACACAACACAAAAATTTACGAGTTATGTAGTTTATGGTCACTATGTCTATATTGATGTATATTATTTTATGATTTTATTTTAATATCAATATTTTTATTTAAATCTTTACATATATTTTCATCTTTTTATATTTTCTAGATAATGATCATTACTAATGTAAATGTTTCTTTATCTAGTTTTGAATGTGTTCTGTTATGTGGTGTATCTATGGTTATTTCATTGCAATGTATATGTTTTATTGATAGACCTCCCCTGAGGCAGACGTTGTTTACGCCGAAACACGGCCCGTGTCGGGTCTGATATTAATAAAGGACTCCTGTTGTCTCAGTCTTGAAGGCCCAGCTGCTTTTTTTCTTTGTGTGGAATTAGATTTATCCAAAGCTTTTTCTTGGTTAAAAAAGCATTAAAACCCTATCTTTTTAAGAAGTTCCTATATGTTTAATTATGATTTCTTGAAGCAGAAAATGTAATTTCTGGTATATTATTCTTATTTTATGTTGTATTTGAGTATTGTTATTCACCAGGTATTGCTGTTTTTTTTTCTTATTATAATCTACATAAAAACTTCGTTTCTATGTTTTCTACGTTTCCTCCAGGGTATACATCTTCAGGTCATAAAGTGTCTCCTCATATGTCTTGTGGCACAAACCCCATACTATTTTCATTGCTTTTCTCTGAACCGCTTCAAGTGTTTTTATGTCCTTAGCAAGACACGGTGTCTTTTGCCACCTACTTTCAACCTCCAAAATGTAGGAGTGTAGTGATATTTTGAGCATAAATGTAAGCTCTCAGCCCTAGTAAATTTTCAAAGAGACCAATTTAGGAGCTTAACTCACAGTTAGGAACATAAACCCTTTGGATATTGGCCTCTCTGATACTTAATAATACTGGCACCATCTTGTATGTTGATTAGCATACTAATTGATAAAGATGGATGACTATTATGAGTGATGGCCAGTCTGACAAATTAATCTTAGTCACAAGAATGCCTTAAATGCCATTTACATTTCAAACAGCATGATGTGATGTTATCTGCTGAAGTGTAAAGACAAACTGGTCAATATTTCCCGATACTAAAAACGGTACTCCTTTCCAGAGCCTGAAATCAGGACTGGGTCTGTTCCATAAAGTGCTTCACGCTTTACTGTTTAAAATGCTTCTTTCTCCCTGGTGGTGAAGCAGGTTCCTCTGTGTGCTTTCTGGGATGTCCTACCTGGAAATATTTATCAGGTGATGGTTCAGTTTTGTCATAGCTTTTATGCAATATTGAAATCAGTTTTGAGAAAGTGAATGAGTAAGTAGATAAGTGATGGGATGTGTTTTTTCATACTCAGGATTTCAGTGACAGGTCCATCAATTTCATCCTGGCATGTTGACTTGATTATTTTGTACAAGTAGATCAGAAAGTTATGTTTTAGGAAGCTTACAATGTATCATTTATTACACTTCCAAATCTAGGTGGAGATTACCGTTTCTCTTCTCCTCACCCCGACACCAGAGTCCTCAGTGAGTTGTCTAAGGTTCCCACATAGTCCTATGTGATAATAAGGGGCAGCTGGTGTTTGGATCTAAGAGCACATGAAAAAAAATCCCATATACTTTAGCTACTACACACAATATCCAAAAATCATTTTTAATGAAACTGTACCCAGGGCTACTTGAATATTTAAACAGAAACAGTCCATAGTAGACACCATACCCCTCCCAATCTCTTTCCTTTTGCCTATCATGCCTTGTTTACCTTTCCATGTTCAATTCATACAGTGGTGGAAATAAGTATTTGATCCCTTGCTGATTTTGTAAGTTTGCCCACTGACAAAGACATGAGCAGCCCATAATTGAAGGGTAGGTTATTGGTAACAGTGAGAGATAGCACATCACAAATTAAATCCGGAAAATCACATTGTGGAAAGTATATGAATTTATTTGCATTCTGCAGAGGGAAATAAGTATTTAATCCCTCTGGCAAACAAGACCTAATACTTGGTGGCAAAACCCTTGTTGGCAAGCACAGCGGTCAGACGTCTTCTGTAGTTGATGATGAGGTTTGCACACATGTCAGGAGGAATTTTGGTCCACTCCTCTTTGCAGATCATCTCTAAATCATTAAGAGTTCTGGGCTGTCGCTTGGCAACTCGCAGCTTCAGCTCCCTCCATAAGTTTTCAATGGGATTAAGGTCTGGTGACTGGCTAGGCCACTCCATGACCCTAATGTGCTTCTTCCTGAGCCACTCCTTTGTTGCCTTGGCTGTATGTTTTGGGTCATTGTCGTGCTGGAAGACCCAGCCACGACCCATTTTTAAGGCCCTGGCGGAGGGAAGGAGGTTGTCACTCAGAATTGTACGGTACATGGCCCCATCCATTCTCCCATTGATGCGGTGAAGTAGTCCTGTGCCCTTAGCAGAGAAACACCCCCAAAACATAACATTTCCACCTCCATGCTTGACAGTGGGGACGGTGTTCTTTGGGTCATAGGCAGCATTTCTCTTCCTCCAAACACGGCGAGTTGAGTTCATGCCAAAGAGCTCAATTTTTGTCTCATCTGACCACAGCACCTTCTCCCAATCACTCTCGGCATCATCCAGGTGTTCACTGGCAAACTTCAGACGGGCCGTCACATGTGCCTTCCGGAGTAGGGGGACCTTGCGGGCACTGCAGGATTGCAATCCGTTATGTCGTAATGTGTTACCAATGGTTTTCGTGGTGACAGTGGTCCCAGCTGCCTTGAGATCATTGACAAGTTCCCCCCTTGTAGTTGTAGGCTGATTTCTAACCTTCCTCATGATCAAGGATACCCCACGAGGTGAGATTTTGCGTGGAGCCCCAGATCTTTGTCGATTGACAGTCATTTTGTACTTCTTCCATTTTCTTACTATGGCACCAACAGTTGTCTCCTTCTCGCCCAGCGTCTTACTGATGGTTTTGTAGCCCATTCCAGCCTTGTGCAGGTGTATGATCTTGTCCCTGACATCCTTAGACAGCTCCTTGCTCTTGGCCATTTTGTAGAGGTTAGAGTCTGACTGATTCACTGAGTCTGTGGACAGGTGTCTTTCATACAGGTGACCATTGCCGACAGCTGTCTGTCATGCAGGTAACGAGTTGATTTGGAGCATCTACCTGGTCTGTAGGGGCCAGATCTCTTACTGGTTGGTGGGGGATCAAATACTTATTTCCCTCTGCAGAATGCAAATAAATTCATATACTTTCCACAATGTGATTTTCCGGATTTAATTTGTGATGTGCTATCTCTCACTGTTACCAATAACCTACCCTTCAATTATGGGCTGCTCATGTCTTTGTCAGTGGGCAAACTTACAAAATCAGCAAGGGATCAAATACTTATTTCCACCACTGTATATTCTTAAAACCTTACTATTACTATGTTTATTACAGTTTATAATATTCTCCTTACAATACTTTGTAATTCTATTTACTATGTAAGACGCATTGAACCTGCTGTGTGTGGGAAAGCGCGGGGTATAAATGTAATAAATAAATAAATAAATAAATAAAAGGGTGACCAGTTTAATGAGGCACATATTGTATGCTGTGCCTATTTTATAAATGTACTAGTAAAAAAGGCCCGTTTCTGACACAAATGAAACGGGCGCTAGCAAGGTTTTCCTTGGAGTGTATATGTTTGAGAGAGTGTATGTGAGAGTGACTGTGTCTGAGAGAGAGAGAGTGAATGTGCTAGTGTGTGTGAGAGAGAGAGTGAGTCTGGGTGCGAGTGTGTCTGTGAAAGAGAGAGTGTGTGTGTGAGAATGAGGATGTGTGCAAGTGCGTATGTGAGACACAGTGTGAGAGAGAGAGAGTGTGTTTCACACAGATACAGTGTGTGCGAGAGAGAGAGTGTGTGTGAGACACAGACTCTCTGTGAGACTGAGTGTATGAGACCAAGAGAGTGTGTGAGTGACTGTGTGACACATAGAGAGTGAATGTGATACAGTGTGAGACACAGAGTGTGTGAGAGACAGTGTGTGAGAGTGAGAGAAAGACATTGACTGTGAGAGAGAGAGTGTGTGTGTGACAGAGATACCCCCCCCCCCTCTCTGGTGTCAGGCCCCCTCCCTCCCTCTCTCTGGTGTCAGCCCCCCCTCTCTCTCTGGTGTCTGAGCGTTAATGTGCAGGACGCTGAGCTCTGGCTGTGCTTCAAGGAACTGACCAATCCTATTTAATAGAATGCACCTCCAACATTCTGAAGCCGAGAAACCTCGTGTGGTTGGTCACTTCTGCTTGTGACGAACCCGGAAGTTCGTGATGTCAATTCAGGAGATGGATACAGAGAGCAGGAATGCCTCAGCCATGCAATCAGCTTCAGAATGTTTGAGGTGCCATTATACAGGACAAGCAAATAAGGGTCCGCCATAGACATTGTTGCAAAAATATTGCAGTTGTAACCCTACAAAATGAAAAGGATACATTCATAGCTCTATTTATAACTGCTCTTTTTTGTACAGTAATTTTATATGCCAAATTTGTGCATGTGGAGGCCAATTCTATAACAGTGTGCCTTTATTTAGGTATCTAGAGCAGTGTTTCCCTAGTCGGTCTTGGAGTACCCCTTGCCAGTCAGGTTTTCAGGATATCTATAACGAATAGGCATGAAACAGATGTGCATATAATGGAGGCAGTGAATGCAATTCAATTTCATGTGTATTCATTGTGGATGTCCTGAAAATCTGACTGGCAAGGGGTACTCCAGGACCGGACTTGGGAAACACTGCTCTAGAGGGTATCTATGTGGTGCCTAATCTACAAAGGAAAGTAGGTGCCTGTCTTCCTTTATAAAATACAAGCATAACAGGTGAAAAAAGTACCTATAATGCAGCTCCTTGTGACTCTGGGCAAGTCACTCAACCCTCCATTGCCCCTGGTACATAATAAGTACCTGAATACATGTAAACCGCTTTGAATGTAGTTGCAAAAACCTCAGAAAGGCAGTACAGTATATCAAGTCCCATTTCCCTTTCCCCTTTCTCTTTATTTCCTTTTGTTTGATATACTGCCAATTGCCATGTGGCAGCTAGGCGGTTAATAATAAGAAGCTCAGGCTGAGCAGTGGGCAAGAGAGAGAGAGAGAGAGAGAGAGAGATGATGGGAAGAGTAAAGGGGAAAAAAGAGGGCTGATAAGAAGTGAGAATATATTTCCTGCATCGTGAAGGAAAGGCCTGACTGAAAAGCCAAGATTTCAAAAGCTTTTTAAAAGTAAGGTGTGAGGATTCAGATTTAAGATGAGGAGGCAGAAGTGTTCCAAAGTTTAGGCCCAGCAAAAGCCAAGCCTCAGGGGGTATCGAGCCTTATAACAGAGGGAGGAGGGAAGTGAGGAAAAGTTTGTTGGGAGGAATACAGGGATTGAGGGGAGGCATAAGGACTAAATAAATTGGAAATGTATTCCGGGGCAGATAGAAGGAGACCTTTGCAGTGGCGTACCAAGGGGGGGCGGTGGGGGCAGTCCACCCCGGGTGCACGCCGCTGGGGGGTGCCGCGGCACACGCCTGCTGCGAGAGTTCGCTAACTTCTCTCGTTCGCTGCAGCTCCCTCTGCCCCGGAACAGGTTACTTCCTGTTCTGGGGCAGAGGGAGCTGCAGCGAGCGAGCAAAGTTAGTAAACTCGCAGGAGGCGCGCGCTGCGGCACCCCCCCCAGCGACATGCACCCGGGGAGGCGGGGCACCACCCCAGGTGTCTGCCCCCCTAGGAACGCCACTGGACCTTTGGAAACCAGGAGGAGTAATTTGTAATTAATTCGGAAGGACACAGGTAGCCAATGTTCTTGTTTGAGTAGTGAACACAGTAAACAAATAGGCTAAGAAATTCAGAGATACAGTGAAAGTAACACTGAAAGAGTATCGCCAAGCAAAATGTGCCAACTGCCAATCAAAGTTTGGCTTAAGGGTTTGTGCCTACTTGCCAGAGATATGTACATTACTTATAGTTGTCCATCAATTATGCGTATTAAGTGAATTCTGTCCGTGCGTCACCCAGACGTTCTCAAACTGAGGGTTCACTCTCAAAGTTCTACTGTTTGCATTAGCTCTTACTCTACTTTGGCGCACAGAATGCATCAACTTGTTGTTTAGATATACTAACGATGGCAAATATTCCAAGTGGATGTTTTTATTGCACACAAGAGACTACTGATGCAAGCCTAGTCGCCTGAAACACAGCTGTGTGGAGTCTTTATCATCCTTAATAAAGTTTTTTTTTTTTCATCTGGAGCGTCGTCCATTGCTTTTGAGTCATCTTCGCTGTTTTGATTCACCCAGACGCTGCCCATGTGTATACCTAGCTGTAAATTATGTGCTAGGTAAGATATATGCATATTTACAGAATTGATCTTAAGCAGATTTTCAGCATTTATGAACGTATGCGCAAACATACACATGAATATGCTGGTATTCTAATCATTTACACATGTATTCAGCATCCATTTTATAGAATTACCCCCAGAATGCTGATTTACATGCAAAAATGGGTTGTTATTAAATTAGGTCACAATTAAAAATGCACACGGTGCAAGCAGACATTTTAGAGTAGATGAGCTCAGGGACACTGGGTAAAGTGTGAGTGGAGTCACAATTTATGTATGTATTTTATAAAATATGCAGGCATAAAATCCACACCTTCAATTTAGCCATGATTTCTGCAGGATTTGTACTAGTATTTTATAAAGACAGGTGCCTATTGGGAGAATTCTACATATGGCACCTAACGTTAGACGCTACTTCTGCACTGAGGTTTTGATGCAGAAAAGAATTCTAATGGATCCGAGGTGCCGAAATGGGGCAGAAATGTCAGATCCGTGTGAAAACATACTTATGCTCCCATTTATAGAATCTCATTTAAGGAGACCACGTATTTATTAGTGTGGGGATTTAAAACATAATCCAGTAATCAAAATATCCCTAACACCTCCTATTTAAATCATCCTTATCTGTAATCAATTCTTTTCACAATGTGCTCATTTATACAATCGTCATTTTAACCAATCGGGGATATTCAGAATTTTTAACAGCGCAACCATCCAGGTCATTTTTCAACATAATGATGGTGCTGTTTAACTCGTCATAATTCAACCCGTTTTCTTATTACTTTTGACTTGGCCAGGTTTCGAATTTCTTCGTCAGGGAAGAGGTTTGCTGAGAAGGAAACACAATCTATCAAACATTGTCCCCAAACCAACAGTTAAATTTCCTAATACTCACTCACTGTGAAATTACCGTCTTAGATATTGCTTCAACATCAAAATAAAATGGCTGCGGCGTCTCTTCTACCCCAGCAACTTAAATAACCACAGCTGAAAAGAATCCACCAGTTATAATGCAACCATGTCATATTCGAACCCACCAATCCTAGAGGAGAGAGTAGAGAACATCATGAGATCTTAAAGGTATATCTCAAATTAAAGACCACCAATCGATTTCAGAGTTTAGTCCATAAGGAGATAACGAATGTAGATGAAAAATCCACCTTTGTTCTTTGTAATTTAATAAGGATTCAGGATTTCCACCTTCCCATCCTAACTGAATATAGTCTATAATTCGCCACCTAATATCTTCAATTTGATGATTTTTTTCTATCCAGTGTTGGACTATAGGAGCAGTCAGTACTTTATTCTTTATCCGTGACTTGTGCTCATTCAGTCTGATTTTAATCGGGCGGCTTGATCTGCCTATATAAATCAAGTGGCATGGACATTCAATGATATATATACCATTAGATGAATTGCAATCAGTTCGAGCCCTTGCCACTATTGGTTGTGTAGATCGAGGGGGTGTCCAAGATATTCCTTCGATCGTAAACTGACACCATTGGCATGAATTACATTTAAAATGTCCCAAAGTCATAGGGTCCAATGCCACATAATCCAATCTTTTATAGGTCAACATCTCACCTATTGTTTTCCCTCTTTTGAACGCACAGATCGGATGATCTTCAAAGCAAGAATGTATCTGTAACATTTTCCAGTAGCAATGTATACTTCTATTAATATTCGAACTCAAAGTAGAATATGGAATGACCAAAACCAGTTTATCTTCTGCTTGTTGCACATTATATTGTAGCAACCAGTCCCTACAGGCAAATTTTGCTCTACGGTATGCCTTTTTAATAACCGTAATAGGATATCCTCTATTTAAGAATCGTGTTGTCATCTTGCATGCTTGATCTTCAAACATCACCTCTTCAGAGCAAATTCTTTTAATTCTTAGGAACTGGCTAATTGGCAAACTGGCTAATCGGTAATTTCACAGTGAGTGAGTATTAGGAAATTTAACTGTTGGTTTGGGGACAATGTTTGATAGATTGTGTTTCCTTCTCAGCAAACCTCTTCCCTGACGAAGAAATTCGAAACCTGGCCAAGTCAAAAGTAATAAGAAAACGGGTTGAATTATGACGAGTTAAACAGCACCATCATTATGTTGAAAAATGACCTGGATGGTTGCGCTGTTAAAAATTCTGAATATCCCCGATTGGTTAAAATGACGATTGTATAAATGAGCACATTGTGAAAAGAATTGATTACAGATAAGGATGATTTAAATAGGAGGTGTTATGGATATTTTGATTACTGGCCCATTTATAGAATAGCACCTAAGTGTTTCCACGTGGATCAGCAAAAGGGGCGTAACGTTGGGAGGGACATGAGTGGGTCAGGAGTGTTCCCTTAAGATGCATGCAGTGTTATATAATAGTGCAGAGCTACACCCAGCTTGTGCACTGGGATTCACACCTGGTTTCAGTTGGGGTAATTCCTTGTCAGGGGTGGACTGACCATTTGGGCAGCTGGGCAGTGCCTGAGAACCCAGAGGCTCTAGGGGGCCCAGAGGCTCTACCCAGTTGCCCACCACCGCACACTACAGCCCCACTATTCTCCCTGGTTGCACTGCTGTGTTTACAAAATAGCTACTGAGACTCCTGCGGTAGTCTCCATGGGAAGTCTCGGAAGCCATCTTGTAAACACGGCGCTGCCACATTGGGCAGAGTAGAGGCAGTGGGTGGGCAGGAAAGAGGGGATTTATATCCTGCCTCTGAAGAAGCCACAGTCACTAATCAGTGAAATCGAGGTGAGTCCGAGGAGCAACCTCACTGACTTCCTACTCGGACGCCCTGTGCACTTTTGATATATCTTATTTTATGTCCCTCTCAGCTCATCTATGTAGGGAAGACTATTAGAAAAATGAAGACGGGGATGATTGAACACAGAAGCAGTATCAAAAGAGGAGACATCTCAGCTCCACTTGTCAAACATTGTATGGAGCACCGCCATGCTTTTTAAGATCTGCGCTTTTGTGAGTTTAAAGTGATTAAGCCATTCTGGAGGGGGGGGGGGGGGGGTAACCTCGATATGATTCTACTACAACAAGAACAGAGGGCCATTTTTGAACTCAATTCTGTTTCCCCTGCAGGACTCAATGCAGAATTGGATTTATCTGTATTTTTCTAACCACATATTTGGTATTAATACATAATATACAACAATCAACAATTTCGTTTAGAAGGACTACATAATCAATTTAGAATTATACTGTGAATAGCGACATATACATTCTGTTCTTGTACACTAATGTCAGATATGGGCTTTGATTCTTATTGCCAACTTTCATAAAATGTCACATTTATGTCAAAATATCAATAATTGCACTCTATACAAGTTTAGAGAGCAATCAGTGCATGGATATTAGTGTTCTCTCATCAATAACCTAATTTTTGATAATTGATCAATTTTTTTTAATTGAGATAGCGGAATGTCCACATTTTATCTATGCCTGGGGACTGCCGTATTGCGCACACTTCAAAAATGTTGATTTTAATTGTGCCATAGAGTTCTTCTCTAAACTACTGTTTATATATATAACACATTTTTAAAATATATTTTTATAATTTACTGCTTTTTAAATTACTTGTTTTTTTTATATTTCTTTTTTATGTGTTTCTAATTGTCATATTGAGGTTGACAAATGTTGACATAATCATTGTTATCAAATATACAACAATCTATGGCCCATTTTAAACTATGTGATAAGTAGACTACGCATTGCTGTGACATCATCTGACTCACAATCAAGCTTATTTTCTAAAGTGATCGCCGGCCATAAATCAGGAGATGGCCGGCGATCTCTCAAAAGCGGCCAAATTGGTATAATCGAAAGCGGCTTTTTTGACAGCATCGCCGCTTTCCCGTTGCCTCTCCGGCGAAAGTTCAAGGGGGCATGTCGGCGGCGTAGCAAAGGCGGGACATGGGCGGGCATGGGCGTGGCTACCAGATGGCCGGCTTTTGCGGATAATGGAAAAAAAAAGCGGTGTTAAGCAGTGTTTCGCCGGGTTTACTTGGTCCTTTTATTTTCACGACCAAGCCTTAAAAAGGTGCCCCAACTGACCAGATGACCACCAGAGGGAATGGGGGATGACCTCCCCGTACTCCCCCAGTGGTCACCAATCCCCTCCTACACTAAAAAACACAATTATAAACATATTTTGCCAGCCTCTATGTCAGCCTCAAATGCCGTACCCACCACCTCCATGATAGCAGAATGTGTTCTATCCTCTGACAGCCTTTCCCTGGTTGTGATGTGGCTCCCGGGTGAGTGTGACACCTTTTCTGTTAGGTGCACTGCAGAGTCACATCAGCAATGCATTGTGGTGGGTATAGGGTAGTGGGCTCTACTCCCATGGTGCTTTTCCCCCTGCTAACTGGGTCAGTGTGCGCCCTGTTTTGTTTCCGGTAGTCCATGAGGTAGTGGCCATTTTTGTCAGCCAGTTTTAGATCCCTTTCATGTGTTACCCACGTTAGAGAACTTAGTTATTACCTTGAATGTGGCTGAAAGAGGGCATTGTACACCATTCTGCCAGCTCTGACCTACTGCTAATCTCAGTACCAGGGAGACTCTTTGCCAGTGGGGCACAACCTCTGATCTGCAGTTAACTGTGAGTAAACATGCTTATTCAAATAAAGGACTTTTTCAAACAGATTAGTCTTCAGGTGTCAACTGTATGCCAAGGTTATACAGCAGCAAGTCCTAGAGGCCTGCGTGTATGCAGGTCCCTGGAGCACTTTTAGTGGGTACTGCACTGCACTTAAGGCAGGCGGACCCAGGCCCACCCCCCCCCCACCCCACCTGTAACACTTGTGCTGGTAAATGGGAGGCCTCCAAAACCCACTGTACCCACATGTAGTTGCCCCCTTCACCCCTAAGAGCTATGGTAGTGTTGTACATTTGTGGGTAGTGGATTTTGGGGGGGGGGGGTTGGGGGGCTCAGCAACCAAAGTAAAGGAGCTATGCATGTGGGAGCTTTTTCTGAAGTCCACCGCACTGACCCCTAGGGTGCCCAGTTGGTGTTCTGGCAGGTCAGGGGGACCAGTGCACTACAAATGCTGGCTCCTCCTAAGACCAAATGCCTTGGATGTCGCCAGGTTGGAGATGGCCGGCATTTTTTTCCATTATTGCTGAAAAACAAAACCGACCATCTCAAACTTGGCGAACTCTGGCATTTGGCCGGGCTAAACCGTATTATTGAAAAAAAAGATGGCTGGCCATCTTTTTCGATAATACGGTTCTGGCCAGCTGTAGCGCTGCCGCCAAAATAGATCGCCGGCGAGATTCGGTTATGCCCCTCCACGTCACTCCGTTTGGTGCCATTTTTTCAGCTCAAATATGCACGCCCAAGCCAGCGCTGTTCACTTTGGTGGTTTTTTCAACCGACGGCATTAGACAGGAGTTTTCGCGATCGAAATCCTGGGGTAAGTTTTTCATGATGCATCTTTATGCGATTGATCTCACTGTTTATTTCTGTGGGCATGATAGAATAACTATGGCGATTCCCTTTGGGAGATATTTACATTTTAAATGTACAAATATGGACCACAATTACATAGTTTTCTTATGGGTTCCTAGCAGGTAGTAGTAACCTTCAATTCATTGTTTTTATTGCTTCACGCCAGAGGTTAACTGCCCATAATTGTTGTGGACGCATAAAATTAACAATGTGGCATCTCTAAAACGTTGTCTAAATTTATGATTTGAGATACACTGAATACCTTCCAAAACCTGTATAACAGAATGGTTAAAAGATCATGCACTGGCTGACACTTTTCCTTTGTATAGGAGTTGCATATTTATCTAGAGGATTTGCTCTTATTGAACTCCCTGCTTGTGTATCTTTGTATTGAAACTTGTGTAAGGCAGTTCATTCTCTCTCCTTTTTTGAAGTTAGTCGGTCTGTATTCTGCTTGCTATTTGCTTTATGACAGTCTCAAATTTACCAACAATATATATATTTTTTTTTTAATTTTTTTTTTAAATTATAGTCAAACAAGCGTGGAAGGATTGTTCTTGAGCGCATGCTCAGGCACAATCCTCCCACACTTTACCCTATGATCAGAGATAATAGCGTGCATAAATTTGCATGCTACTATCTCTAATCATAGGGGCGGTAAAGTCCCGTGCTGTTCCAGTGCTATTTTTAGAGTGCTGTTTGGAACAGCATGGGTCTTTGGTCAATTGGGTATCAGTTGCTTCCTACTCCCAGTCACTGAGTGAAATGTGTACAGTTTACCTAAGGTTAATAGTGGGAATTTTTCCTTTGGAAGTCCCTATGTATCTAATGTGGCTTCAAGCAGGGTGAAGGCTCAACTCTGGACCTGTAAAGCAGGCAAATTCCTTTTCCCTTCTTTCAGCTTTCTGTTATGGAAATCCTCTTCCTTGCTGAAGCCCCTGGGCAGCAGAGGTTTAATTCTGTGGGTTGCTGTAGCCCAGCTTTACCACCTATAATCTCTGCCTTGGTTTCTTCTCAGCCCACAACTGACTTCTCCAGTTGCATCAGCAGTCTCCCAGACTTCAAAAACTGTAAGTGGAAGTTAACCCTGTCACTGCTGGTATTGGCAGAGTGAGTCGAACAACTTCCTGCGAGTTCCACTAGTATGGTTTAAAGCAATCCACACTGAATTTTGCATTTAGCTGCTTGTAAGCTGTGCCCAAGTCCTATAACAAGTAGTACTGCCTCTTTGTCTGGTTTTACTCAAACCAGGGAAGGAAAACTCCAGAATATGATTGTTTGGGGCTGTTAAAGGGTATCTAGATTTTAAAAAACATTTGAAGGAATATTTGTTTAGGACATTTGTCTGTCAAGGGCAATGAATTGATATAGGGGGTGATGTTTTATTGTAATTTACTGTATGAGTATTATTTTTTAATTGCAATTTCTGGTTAGGGTGTAGCAATACCTCACAGTGGGAGGGGGCCAGAGCCCAAGGTGGGGCGGCACATTTTGGTGTGCCACCTCACTGCCGCCCCCCAAGCCTCCTCAGTGGCCCCCTCTACTGCTGCCTCACCGCCCTGCTGCTTCCCACCGCTGCAAATACCTTGGCTGGCGGGGATCCCCAACCCCTGCCAGCTGAAACCTTTATCCAGCACCAGTCTCTGGTGCCGCCGCTTTGCCTACCCTGCTGTCTGTTCCCCTCATGTCATGAACACTCCTTTTAGTGAAATTGAGCATGCTCAGTTTCACTAAAAGGAGTGTGCCGGACGTGAGGGGAAGAAAGAGCAGCGAGGGCAACGTGGCGGTGTCGGGCACTGGCACTGGATGAAGGCTTCAGCTGGCAGGGGTTGGAACCCCTACCAGCAAAACCAAGGGTCCAAAAGAAATTTGGGGGGACCCAGGCCCCTGTGGCTCCACCTAGCTACGCCACTGCTGGTTATTGCCAGCTCTTTTTACTGTGATCCGCATCGAACTGTGAGGTTTTTGTGGAATATAAGAATAAAATGTTATGTTATGTTATGTTATGTTATGTTATGTTATGTTATGTTATAAGCTCAAGGTGATGGTAACTTCATGTTAGTAAGCCCCTCACAGATGAACAGCTCTTCTCAAATGTATTTACAACTGTTGTTGTCATTTCCTTGTTCCATATGTATTTGTTGTTTCCAGTGCTCAAGAAGAACTGATATTTTAATGTGGTTTATGATCCATTAGTCTTAGGGCCTCTTTTATCAAACCGCACTACTGGTCCCTGGTGCGGTAATGCCAACAAAGCCACTATGAATGGGCTCAGTCGGCACTGCAGCTCAGGAAACGCTAGCGCGGCTTGATAAAAAGAGGCCCTTAGTTTGTCAGTAATTATTCTCAGGGTACCCTTCAACCTAAAACATTCAAGATTTTTCTTATTGTGCTTGTTGTGTTCTATAACTGACCTTGACAGCTGACATAGAGTTGAAGCAATTGCAAGACATTATTATATTTTTCTCATGCAGTTAGGAATAATTATCCTTCTTTATGATTTTAGATTTCAGGTTTCATTTAAGTCTAATTTTTCAGTTCCTTATAATGTGCTCCTACATAATATTTTATGACATTACTTTTATATTAGTAAAAGATAAAAGAAAATATACCAGCTCTGTACTAGTTCAAATCCCTGGATTCTTTCACTTTTGCAGGCTAGCTGTAATAAGCAGCGTCTTCACCAGAGCACCATTTAAATCAAAATCCTACTCTACATTCACGTCAAGACCAGTTTCTCTAGTCATTGCCAATGAACTTTCAAGGTGTCCCTTGTGTCAGGCTCCCAAGTGAATATTGAGGACTCCTGAGCAAAGCCTCAAATGTCTCATTACAAATGCTTCATTAGAAAGAAGCGCAGAGACAGTATCTGTCGGGTCCAGGCTCTTCTGTCATCAAGTTTTAATGCTTGCAAGCTGCACATTTCTTACTATTAAGTTTTCAATCTGTTTTTAGAATCTCAATCAGGTCTTTAAGGAATGCTAATGCAACTTCTCCCCTTAATCCAGAAACTCACTGCTGGGAAATACAGATGCATAATCTGTTTCTGTTCATGCATGTGTTGTAACAATAAGTGGAGATGAAAGGGTAGGATATACATTTTGAAGGATGGAAAGCCTATCTTAATTTGTAACCAGTAGTTACGGAATAAGAGAAAACCATTCCACTTAACATTCTCCTCTGGGCATATATCTCTACTATAGTTAGAAATCTGAATCTCTTGGGAAGAGTTGCTCCATGAAGCCAATGATTATCACTATGGGCTTCCATGAAGGAAGAAGGAGTTCAGGTTAAGGATTGCTCTTGCATTTCTATCTCTTGAGGATTTCCAATTGATTGAGTTGAAGGAGCAAATTGCAGCCTCTTCCAAATAAGCTGATAGAGAGTCAAGAATGGCTTTAGAAACTGGAAAAAATTACCTGCCCTCTCAGCCACAGGAAAGAAGACCTACAAAAAGTGCTATTTCTTCTATTAGTTTAGGATTTCACCTGACTGAGGACATTCCATGGATTAGCTGCCCACAAGGATATGGAGGATGCGAGGGGCTAGGGCAACATGCGGCTTCCAGTGACAGGGGAAAGAGGAAAAATAGATGAAAAAGTAAGGAAGAAAGAAAATGGCATGTTACACATTCCTTAAAGGTCATTAAGAAGCCCTTCTACTAAGCTGTGTTAAGCAGCTAACACAGGGTTTTCAGTATGGTAGACAGTAGTGCAGGTCCACACTACTGTCTACCATGCTAAAACAGGAGCCTTTGAGTCATGGCAACAATCCTGACCCCCCTTGCTCAATACTTCCCTTCCAATCCCCCTATGTTTGGTCCCCCACCCCAACTCTAAGCCCCAATACGAAAACCACCCTCCCCCAAGCCACAAGCCTGACCCTCCAGCTCATATCCACTCCCCCCCCCCCCACACACACAGAAAGATACACACAAATTCAAGGCCCTCCAAACTCCTTGCAACAGTTTCCCAAACATCTCCAATCCAACCCTGCCCTTGCCACTCTCAACCCACCCACCCCTCTGCTGAGCAGCAGCCTGTGCACCCTTTCCCTATCTTTCCCACCCCCAAACTCCCCTTCTCTTGTGTCCTCAGGTTAATCAGTTCATCCAGTGCAGCAGCTATCCCCTCTCCACTGCCACTTGTTCAGTGTGTCCTCCAAAATGGTGCCTTACCCCCTAGCAGTTGCCTCCTTGTACACAAGAGTGTTGTAGTAGTTCCTTGAGACAACCGATAGGGGTTCAGGCACCATTTTGCAGGAGACGCCACCCTGTGTGACAGCAGAGAGGGATCCTGGATGAAATAATTAACCTGCAGATCCCCAGTTAAGGCAGATGGGTATGGGGAAACAGTAGGAAAGGGGTCAGATTCCTATACAGCAGGGGTGGGGTTGGACTGGAAGGATTCGGGAAACTGCTGCTAGAGGCTTGGAGTGCCTCAGGAAAACTTGGGCACCCCTTTAGATTATATGCCCCTCCACGTGACCTCTCTGGGAGAATTCTGCAGTAAATAATGCGGACAAGAGTCAAGCAAACAAGAGGATTTTGAACATTTCTTTAGCATTGATGAAACTTCTTCCACACTTACTGTGGAAAAGAAGGTAAATACCTGTTCACATAAACATCTAAAGTTAAATTGTCCTCAATGGCAGCTACAACTTTATCAGTAATTTTTGTTCTTGTTCTAGTGATCGTCTCAATAAGGTTATTTTTTTCTTGAAAATAAAAAGCTAGGGTATCAGCACTAGGTTGTTCATTTTGACTAATCTTGAAATACGTCAGCTCCCTCAGCAATTAAAATAAAATCTTTTGGTCTGGAATTACAGTACCTATCAGGTCAGAATATTAATGTTTTCATGGCTGTCTATCAGAAAGCAATCCTGAATGCCTCCAACTATGTTCTAGTCTTCTGCAAATGTTTTTTTAAATAACTCAACTGAGAAGTATACCATGGAGATTTCTTAGCCTTTTGGAAAATTTTTCATTTGCAGTGGAGCTATAATATTCAATTTAATAGCATCATTCCATTGCATAAGAGAAATATCTAGTCCTACATTAGATGATATGATAGGTAATTTAATTTGGGACCAGAATTTAGTAGGCTCTATTTTTCCTCTGGAAAGGAACATATTTTTAGCTGGTATAACCTCTTGTATACAAACATCTGAGTTAAACTGGGCCAAATAATGATCTGACCAAGCTACTGGATTATAGTTATCAGAGTAAGAGGAAAATGCAATGATATCTAAAGAATGTCCCTTGGCATGTGTCGGCCCAATTGGTGTATCTATCTAATCTGAAGGGGCTCAAGAAAATAAAAGAGATTAGAAACAAAACCATCCTCAGGTTTTTCAAGATGTAAGTTCAGATCACCAATTATAAGTAGTCTAGAGTATGAAGTTGACAAAGATGATTTATAATCATATAAGGTTTGCTGTATCTTTAACCAATTACCTGGCGCTCAATAAATTAACAAAATTGCAAGTGATCCAGAAATAGACTCATCATGTAACTTCCAGGAGAGTAGTTCTAATCCATTCTTCATATAAGTATCATCACATGAAACTGAGAAAACACTTTTAAAAATAATTCAGAAAGGGACCACCTTTCTTAATGGTCCCTGGGCTATGAATAATCTGGTATCCAGAGGGTCATAGGTCCACCAGAAAAGGTGAGTCTTTATCTGGTAGCCATGTTTGTACTATAAGAGTAGTCCCCAAATCAATGTCACCTATCAAATCCCTTAATAAAAAGTTTTGTTACAAACTGATCTAGCATTACAATACACACTTGGTACTGGAGCAGGTGAAAAGAAATTGCTAGAATTACAGGAAATAGACTTCAAGTAAGGATCACCTCTATCTATGACATTATATCTATTCCTTGGTAGTCTGTTACCCCATAAAACTTCAATACAGAAAAGTTGATTCTGCATACAGCCTATAAAGACATCTATCCATCAGTCTAACATTCTGCCTGATCTTAGTTCTCCGTTTCTGTGAAACAACAACAACAGGAATATTAGCATAGCTAAAATCATTTGCTTCTAAGAAGGAACCAAATAGGCCCAGAGCACAAAGAATTAAAACATATATCCAATGCATCTTAAAAAGAATATCCATACAATAGATAAAAAGAATAACTATTTGTACTTAGCCCAACAGATGCCCCCAAAGGTGCCTCTTTGTCTTTAGGGTTATAACTGGCATCTGGTACAGTTTCTCTCCATCTGTGCATCTATTTTTTCTTTTACATATGCAAGTTATTTTACGTTTTACTGTGAGTAGAAATGCTCTATACTTTTATTCTATCTTCATGCCATATAGGGAACCTCTGTGTTTATCCCACACTTTTTTGAATTCCATTTAAATCACTATGAATATTAGATGGATTCTTTCTATTGGTTTAGGTGTCCATTGCTGGAACGTAGAAAGCCACCACTCGTGTTCTGGATGTTATCACTGATATGCCGAAAACAACGTCCCAGATAGCATAGCATGGTGCGAATTGTCTGGTATTCTCACTGTTGTGCATTTTCCTCCAGTTTTCCAGCAACACCGTCTACATTCCAGTTTCAGATAACTGTAGATGGCAAGGTGGAGTTGTCAGTATTTGAATGTATTGACCAATTTGTATCTCTTCATTTGATCAGTCATATCCAAGCATTCATCTGATATCTACACCGGGGTACATTGAGAGGGAAGAGGAGAAAGAGCCTTGTCCTCTGAATTTTCTGGCTCCTCAAGCATCACAAAGTGGTTGGATAAGGTTAATACAGGCAGGATCAGCCAATGAAAAACATTCCCTGTGGCATGCTGGCTTTGCTTTGTGGCTGGGTCTCTTCAAATGGAGCTGCACAGTCGCATGAACAAGATAGTGATGGATCCACAGTTTGCACCACACATCATGCAGATGAGGTCCTGAATTGGCTGGGTATAATGAAGTATTATAGAACAGAATCATCCTTTCAGTTGGGTGCACATCATGTTTTATAGGGTGTTGAAATATGTTGTTTCTAAAGGCTAGGCCATTTCCTGCTACAAATGATAAAAGACATAAACCATTATCATGTAGGTCTACATGCTCAAAATTTCTGAGGGTGACCTCCCATTCTTGCCAGTTTTCTTCATGTTCAGGCATTTTCAGTGAATCAGTGCACATTTATTTACAGTGAGTGTGGCAATATTTAACATATTTCTCCTCCACCACCACCATGACTGCATCTTCTTTCCCCATCCCTGTTTCCTTATCCCATCTTCCTGCTTTCCCCTCATGCCCAATTAGCTGCTACGATGTACAGGGGTGTTGGATGAGGAGCCACTGGTCTCAGAAGTGGTCAGTGACCCCTTATCCAGTATCCATGCATGTTGTGTAGTGCCATAAAGTCAGGAAATGCTATGGGGCTCTCTGCACCCATGGCCCAAGTGAGCCTTTGTTTTGGTGCTGGAGATGTAAGAGCTGATGAAGCATTGTGGCTTAGGATGTGCATGGTGGTTGCAAGGGAGGTGATGACTATACAAGGCACCATGGTAGAGAGGCTGCTGATATGTCAATAGTAAAAAGTCACTGCATAGCTCATTTACCTCCTACTGCTGGGATTCAAACCCCTGCTATATGGGTGCTACCCACTGTGACCTGTCACCCTGTAGAGCCAGCTTCTTATCCCTCTCAGCAAGGAGCCTCTTGTTCTGTACTAGAAGCCAGTCCCCACAGTCAGCAAGTTCTTTAGACTCAGTCACCCTGGGATCTGTACCTGGTGATTCTTCAGCTGGTTCTGGATGGTCAAAGTGGGCCATGTGGGTGGGATGGAACTCTCTGCTTGTTCTACAGCAGTTTTCTCATCAGCTTTATATGGGGCAGAACCAGCAGCTGCTTGATCGCCTTGCTCTGTTCTACCCTCCTCACAGGTCTCCTTGGTTGGCTGGTCGCATGGGATATCATGGCTGCACTCTGGCTGTTCACCATCAGAAGTTGGATCATCAGCTTTAGCAAGGAAACAATAACACACAGTTAATATCTCATCGCCATTGGTATGCACACATACAATGGCTGCATAGAGGCCCCATTTCCAGTGCTAAACCCTGCAAGGACATTCAGAGGGTATCTTTTCACATGCATATAGTACAGCATGTAAAGTGTCAGCTGTCTAATGGCTCAGGCATGTATAGTCTAGCAATTTGGAGATCTTCAATCCACATGGTCACAGGTCTATAACACATTTGAGGTCATTCATTTCAACATTTATAAACTGCTAAAATCTAAGCAGTTTACAGTTTCATTTTACAGGTACTGGGTCTGTCCTTAGTGAGCTCACAATCTAAGTAGTACATTGTACTACTGTTGTACCTGGGGCAACGGAGGGTTAAGTGGCTTGCCCAGGGTCACATGCAGCTGCAGAGGAAATTGAACCTGGTTCCCCAGGATCTCAACCCACTGATGGCCATCAGGCAGCAGCAGGACTTGAACCCAGTTCTCCAGATCCACAACCCACTGCACTAACCATTAGGCCATTCCTCCACTCCTTTAGGCCAATCCTCCACACCGCATAATATTCAACAGGTGCCTGATCCTAGTCCACAGACAGCGCACTGCATGTACACAAAGCATGCCACGTCATACATGTGCCTTATGTGTTTCCCATCCCACATTCTATCACCTCTAAATCCTTAATTACTGTGGCCATAGGACTGACACTGACAGAAAGGGAGGCATTAAAAACAAACAAACCTGGTGTCTAATAGTAGGGAGGGGGAGCCCTAGACACTGGGGAATTTTTTATTAAGCTAGGAAGCAGGGAGGTCTGATTAGCAGTTAGGGGGTGCCACCAGGGAAAGATTTTTAAGTGATGGGGAGGGAGAGAGGGTATTTGTGTCAGGTCCTGTAGGGACGGGGGGGGGGGGGGCTGGTGCAGAAAACTATTGGGGTGGGGGTGTCAAGTCAGGTTACATGATAACCAAGCAACTGAGCTCGCAGTAGCTTTCTGCATTGACCCCTCAGTGCACAAACAGTAAAAAAAATGTAGTCTCTCTCCCCTTCACCCCTCCCCCACATAGTGCAACCTCTCACCCATCTCCTTCACCCCTAATAGTTCAGCCTCTCATCTCTCCCCTTCACCCGCAGTAGTGCAGTCTCTCTCCCATCCACTTTGTTTCCTAATGGTGCAGCCTCTCATCTCTTCCCTTCACCTGCAATAGTGCAGCCTCTCTCCCATCCCCTTCACTTCCTAATTATGCAGCATCTCGTCTCTCCCCTTCACCTGCAATAGTGCAGCCTCTCTCCCATCCCCTTCGCTTCCTAATTGTGCAGCCTCTCATCTCTCCCCTTCACCCGCAATAGTGCAGCCTCTCTCCCATCCCCTTTGCTTCCTAAATGGGCAGCCTCTCATCTCTCCCCTTCACCCACAATAGTGCAGTCTCTCTCCCATCCCCTTCATCCCCTAATGGTACAGACTCTCATCTTTCCCCTTTACCCCCCCAAAGGTGCAGCCTCTCTCCCAGTTCCTTCACTCCCTTTATGCAGCTACAAGGGGCATGAGCGAGTGGGCTTCACTCCTGCTCCCATCACCCCCATTGGACCAGCAGAATAGAAGGTAGGCTCAGGGGAGTTAGAGGATCATTCTAGGGGGGAGGGAGTTGTGACTGTTGTGAGCTGGGGGGAAGGGGATCGAAGGACAAAATATAAAAGTTATGCAGATGCCAACTGATAGTCAGTGCTGGCACCCGCATAGCTAAGCGGGCCAAATTAGGGCAGCTTTTGATTCAAGACAAGATCCAATAACAGAAAAAGGAAACTGGGGGGGGGGGGGGGGGACAGGATCAGCAAAGGAAAATGTTATCCATACTCTAAGTACCTGATTGTCATCTTAAAAGGTTTGGAAAAACCATGTGTTCTAAATAATTCTTCTCTAACTTATGACTCAGTGAATGCATGAGCCAAGGCTACATGACAATATAAATTGCCGTTATTACTACTAAAATAAATAGAATATAGATATTTTCACATGTAAAGAAATCGTACCTACAGGCCTTTCTGGAGAAATTGCACATAATGCTCAGTTAAGTTCTTTGCAACTGCTGAACTTGTTTACATTTAAGACATAAAGCACAGTGTGTGACCCTCATTAATGCAATAAGCAGATTGGAGCAATGTGTTTTCTTGAGTTGGCTTGCAAATATATTCAAATCTGATCCGGGCTCCAAGGGGAGCAAAACACACATATTTTTTTCACTATGGCAAATATATAACTTGAAGGTAAACACCTACTTGGAAGATTATGTGATTGAGAAATTTAGTGTTTCAAATAAATTGTTTTCCTTCACCAAAACTATAACCCAACTGAAATTATAACACAACACAACAATGATTTTGCTACTGAGAGAAAAACGTGATTTATACTAAATTGAACCCGCTGATTCCAAATATGAACTCCGAATTTGCCTGACACGTCTAGATTTTAAGTTATACATGCAAAGCCTATTCACTTATAATATTAATGCTTGGGATGCATTTGTGCTAGTAGTGCAGAGCTTCCTTGGGAACAGACGAGCTGAAAACAATGCTGAACTAGTAGACAACATGCTTAAAGCATATGAACAACTTGGCTGCCGAATGTCATTGAAAATGCATTTCTTACAGTCCCATCTTGACTTTTTCCCACCCAATTTGGTACCCGTAAGTGACGAACATGGAGAGAGGTTCCATAAAGACATTTCTACAATGGAGAACAGATATCAAGGCCGCTGGAATCCCAACATGATGGGGGACTACTGCTGGTTTTTGCAACGGGAAAATATGACCGGTCACAAACGCAAAAGTAGATGCCTGAAGCACTTTTAACAGTACTGAGCCTTGCTGAAGTAAGACTTTTAAACTGGAATACAAGACTTTTTTGAAATTTTGTTATTCCATTACATTTTCATATACTGTTTACTACGAAAACTTTGATGTAGATCAGGTAATTGTTGGAGTAAAACTCGTTCTGTAAAAAATTATTCAATGCTTTCCAAGTGCTTAATTCATATGGGCAAACTTATGCATAACAAAATTCCCTGACGTGTTACAACAATTCTGACTTCGGATTTGGAATACACACACTGAATTTAGTATAGGACAAATGCTTTTTGCCCAGTAGTACACGAGAAAATTTTTTTTTGTTGTGCTGTGTAATATGAGATATGAGAAAGGTATGGGTGAGCATTTGATCTCTTTGAAAAAAGATAGCTAAAGGCTCCACACAGCTCAGAAAACCTAGGCCTGCCTGCACTCACCAGTGAGCAGTACATTATCAGATTTATTCCAATTGCATATGCTTCATTATACATTTCAGGGCATGTAAAATTGCCTTGCTGGGGTCAGAAATATCTGGATCAAGGCATAGAAGCGCACAGAGTTCAAGACATGATAAAAGAATGAAATATGGGTAAGGTGGAAAAAACACATTTGCCCATAGTTCAGTCTTCATTTAAATATCTTCTGAATTATGTGGCACTACTCCATAGAAAACTATATGAAAACAGTAGATTTAAAAGGACATAAAAAGAAGAAAATGTTTACTGGGAAATTAACTATAAAACTTAGTAAAATCTTCAAATGTTCAATATAACTTTTGACATGCCAACATAGCTTACAAATCACGTATCGCAATAAAGGCTTCTGTTAAGTTCTTTCACATCATTTTTTCCTCATTTCCCCCACTCATTAGGAAGGGTAAAGTCTTCAAGCATTATCCCCTTAATTCTATAATCTTAGCACCTAATGTAAGCACCATTTGCATGCTAAGATTCTAGAATAGTAGCAGTTTCATGTGTGAATGTTACATTCAGACACATAAGTGCACTGTGTACACTCATAGCATAAAACTGGAAAGGGGGCATTCACAGGGGGAGGAGCATGGTGAGAATTATAAGCTGAAGGAAAAAGGGCCCTGCGCTAGCAGCGGGGGCTGTTTTCCCCACACGCCAGGGCCCTTTTTATCACAGTGGGTAAAAAAAGCCCCCAGCACATACGGCCATGCGGTATGAGAACTCTTACCGCATGGCCATGCAGAAGGAAGTCCTTACCGCCACCCACTGAGGTAACGATAAGGGCTCCCGCACTAACCCGGTGGTAACCAGGCAGTGCGCGGTGATGCTTGATTATCGCCGGGTTATCGCCACGCAAGCAATTTCCGGGGGGAGGGTCATTTTCCCCCGGAAATGGCATGCACTTGGACCGGGACTACCACTGGCGGCTGTGCTGGGACGGCAGTAGTCCGGAAGAGCACATGGTAAACCCACGTTGGGCTTACCGCTGCTCTGTAAAAGGGCCCCTTAATGAGGACAAATGCAAAGTGATGCACATTGGAAAGAATAATCGAAATCATACTTACCTCGCTGAAGGTAAATGCCTATATAAGCTACTTAAAAACATCTTGCACATAGTCTCACAGTGTTTTCCCGTGATTCAGAAGAAGAGAGACCATGGCCTTAACCCTTGTCCCTGATGAAAGTATCTGAAACCCGCGGAGTCGGGCAGTTTCAGGGAAAGGCATCTATCGGACACTTAGAGTTTGCATTTACCTTCAGCGAGGCAACTTTTAAGATAAGTGCACGGTGGTTCACAAACTATTTATGCCAGTTGTTTAAATGATGTTTATAGCACTTGGGTGATTGGTTGTGAAGTGTAAAAAAAACACCCCCAAAAAATATTTTAAAAGAGTAACCCAATGAAAGAAGTGCTATACCACTAATTTGGCAGCTTTATTGTCTGCATTGAATAGTGGGTTATATCTGAGGGTACTCTAAAAAAATTATATAGAGGTTATCCTTGGCAAGTTGACACACTGAAATATATAACAACATTATATCAAAATATTTTTGGTGGCTTCAGTCCTGGTTTTGTACTTATTTGCAGTTTATGTTACCAGAGACAAGGATATTAAGATAACATGTCACACTCAACAATTGCAGCACCTTTTCATTGCAAATACAATCAAAAGCATATAAAGATACCTCTACCCCTTAACTCATTTTAAGTCAAATAACTCATTGGAAACAGTATGCAGCTTTTATACCATTTACGCTTGACTAATAAATATAATTAAAGGAAAAAGGGCTCCTTGATCTGCTTTATAATCCAGGAGCTACTGGCTGCCCTAGATAATTGGAGACCTGCTGCCTTGGATAATAGAGTGAATTACTAATTTCCACTGCTTGTCATTCATCTGTGCATTAATTTTCATCTGCGTGAAGAACTGCCCACTGAATTGACAATATGTGAATCTGAATTTTTAAAAACAAAGAGTATTTATGGTCTTCTAAAACAAATACTAGATTTATATAGGACGGCAATAAAATTCATTTACATGCTTTTGTGTACAATTAGATAATGACTTTAATTTTTCTTTCTTATTGTTGCAGCTACCCCCTTCCAAGTCAGAAGTAAATATCTAAATGTAATTTATTTTGTATTTTCTCACTGGACATTTAGGAAATTAAGCAACACCAGTAAACCAAGCAAAATTAGATCTTTTCTTATACACATGATTAAATAACAGCCATGTTAACATGGGTTAACAATTCCAGCTAATTATAGTGGTTACAAACCAGAGCAGCACACTAAAGCTCAATTTTTTTTATTGCTTTTAAAGAAAAAATGTTAACAACACATATAGATACATTACCTTACATTACATCATATTTCTTGTATTCTACTAATACCATTTGGTTCAAAAGTGGATAACAGAAAAGAGGGTAGGACATTACCTAAGAATTACAATCAGTAAATACGTTAACTAGACAAGACATATCTGAAAAACAAAATAGTTTTTATAGATTTTCTAAAGACCTTGTAGTAATTGGTAAAATATTCCATGCTTTTGTAGCTTGGTACGAAAAGGAGAAAGTTAAAAATCTTTTATATCTAACTCCTCTAGAACTAGGATTTTTTAAGGGACCCCACATGTTTGTCCTGTGCTTTTTTTTAACTCTTGACACAGTCCTTGTCTGTACATCCTCCACCGGGAGGACAATCAATGCTTCCACCAAAGCCTATAGATCTAATAAACAGCCGAAACCATTATGATTCTTAGATTACAGACTTATAACACTATAATGCTAAAGTTCCCCCTCTCTGGAATGCTTTACCTACCCAACTAAGATTGATGACCTTATACACCGACTTCCATTCTGCTCTTAAACCCCTTCTCTTCAAGGATGTCTATAATTTCTAATGCTGCCAATACACGTTTGCTTCCGCTCTTGTAGGTACAACAAAGGCCAGCCAAAGCATGATGTAAACACTTTACTTAAATTGCAACCCCTTTCTATAGCAAATGGCGTTTCTGTTTTCCTTCTTACTCTTTACTATCTACTCCTCTTTATTTGTGTTCTCCCTATTTTCTATGCCTGATTTTAATCTCCACGTTTATTATGTAAACCGCTCTAAAGGCCTCCGCCACAGGGCAGCATATCAAAATCTTAATAAACTTTGAAAACTTCTATCAAGACAGGAATGTCACAACCATCAAACATATAAACGGCGAGTGACCGTACTCACTCGCAAATGCGCAGTAGAGACCTTCTCTGCCCCGCCCCCACGTCAATACGTGATGACGGGGGGGGCGGAACACAGAGGGTCTGTACTGCGCATTGCTGAGGGAGGGACACCGCCGTCTAATGCTCCCCCCACCCGAGTCGCCGCCGCCACCCACCTTCTACCCGGTCGGGCCCTCGCTCCACTATTGAAACAGCGAGGGTCCGGGAACGCAGCACTGAGCTCTGCTGAGCTGCCGACATCGCCCTTCCTTCTTCTTCTCTGCCTCTGTCCTGCCCTCGACGACGTTACGTCACACGAGGGCGGGACAGGCAGAGAAGAAGAACGAAGGCCGACGTCGGCAGCTCAGCAGAGCTCAGTGCTGCGTTCCCGGACCCTCGCTGTTTCAATAGCGGAGCGAGGGCCCAGCCGGGTGGAAGGTGGGTGGTGACGGCTCGGTGGGGGGGCGCGAACTCGGAGGGGGAGGGGGAGGGGCAGCGGCAAACTCGGCGGTGGGGGCGGGCCTTTCAACCCCCCCTTCCTATAATAGCCCGTTTTTACGGGCTCAGTCTAGTTTATCTATAAACAAGTGGGGACATCTGGGAGTGCTAATTGACTTACTGTTAAGATTTTAGTCTTAGGTTAAGAGCTAGCTTGTTTGATTTCTGTATGTACTCTTGAACTTTTTCAATCGTAGCTAATGCAGAGTCTACAAAGGCCTAAACGAATAAGAAAAACTGTTGAGCCAATGGCTCCTGGCTGGTTAAATCAATTGTTTGCAGCTACCCGTCATTTTCAGCGGCTCTTAACCAGTTAGCATAGCTGAACATGGCTGGTTAGCGCCTTTGTCAAACTGACTATTTTGGGAGCATTTCAGGGATGGAGTCAGCACCTGGCTGGTTAAGTGTTGGTATGAAATCTAATGTTGTTCTCTACAGAAGATATATAGGCAACATGTTTTTACTGTGGCGCGGTCACACTAGTAGTCTCAGTTCCTTTGACTTTTAAGATTCAGTACCATGAGAATGAGAATAATTATTTAGATTTGCTCATCAAGAAAAATGCATATCATTTCAGTAAACTTTGTATAGAAAACCAACTGACAGGCATGCCTTTTTATATTATACCAGCACACACAATCCATCTTTGAAATGTAACCTGCTTTACTGTCAATTTTTAAGGCTAAAAATGATCAGCTCAGAAGACACAGATGTTGAAAATCGAGTAGGCCTTATGGCAGAAAGATTCTCTAAGAGAGGTTACCCAGATAGAAATATACAAGAAGGTTATCAGAAAGCAAAAGCGAGTGAGCTTCTTTCAGAACAACCCCATAAATCTACACCAGATGAGCTGTGTACTTTAAGGTCCTCAAATATTGCAGGCAAAATGCCTCAAACTATGCGGAGACACTGGCTTATCTTAGAGGGCCACTACTGTTTTAGGGGTAAGAACCTGGTTGTAGCATACTCTAGGTCAGGGGTAGGCAACTCCGGTCCTTGAGAGCCGCAGGCAGGTCAGGTTTTCAGGATATCCACAATGAATATGCAGGAGATAGATTTGCATACCAAGGAGGCAGTGCTTGCAAATCTATCTCCTCCTACATGAAGAACAGAAGACTATCTTTTCCCTGAACACAATAACACCATATGGTCTCAATTCAGAATTAGATTTGAGACCCTTTCTTTAATAAAGTATATAAAGGCATGTTTGGAGTCAGGCCTGTTTTACAGTCTTATTCATTTCATTGTTTTATACTTTTATATTTTAACATGTCTTTTTTCTTTAAAAACAATTTATCTACAAATTTGTATTTATTTATTCATTTCACAGTATTCATCCAAGCTGTTTTTTTCCACCTTTTCCAATTATTTCTCTTCTCCCCCTTATTCCTTTTTCTTTTGTCCCTTCTTTGATCCCCTTTTTTATGTTCCCTTGTGTTTTGTTTTGCTTCCTTTCCCTTGTTTCCCTTTCTTGGTTTTCTTCTCTTCTCCTTCCCCTCTTTTTCCTCTTTCCCCTTCCCTTTTGTATTCTTTCCCTCCCCCTTTCCCCCTCTTTTCCTTTTCTTCCTTTTTCTTCTCCCTTCCTTACCCTCCTTCTTCTTTCTTTTTCCCTTCCTCCTTTTTCTCCCTTTTATCGCTATCTTTTCCCTGTTTCCCCCTCTGTTTCCTTTTGTTCCCTTTTTTCTCCTTGTTTTTTCTCCTTTTTTCATTCCCTTTCCTCCTCCTATCCCCTTTTTTTCCTTGTCTTCCTTCTGCCTTTTGTTTTTCCTTTAGTCCTTTTTTTACCTTCTCCTTTCTTTCTCTCTTCTTGTGTTTTGTGATTCCTTTTTAAATCTCTTTATTGTTTTTCCTAGTGCTTGGCTTCCTTAATTTTGCGGTGCCTGCAACCCAATGTCTGATGAGTGTGTCTCACTACGACTACATAGTTTTCATTTTTTTTAGCTGTTTGTCTTTTTGCCATTTGCTTTTTACGTAACACTGTGTTAACTTTCGGTGTTCCTTTGCTATTTTCAGCATTATTTGTTCTAGGAGCCATGTTAGTGGTGTCTGTGTGCACATATTCTTTGGTTGTTTCCAGTAACCTGGTGCTTTTTTTGGCTCTTTGTGTTCTCTCTCGGTCTCAGCGCATAATAATTATGTTCACTGTTCCTTTAGTCACACATACACATTTTTTGACACTTCTGGCTCACCCATGTCATAGCATTTAGGCAGTATTCCCCTCCTTTTGAGACATTTGGCTCAGGTCCTTTTTTCACTTTACCTAGTAAACATGTTTTCTCAGATATATTTTTTTATTGTTACATGTTTTAACATTTGTTCTTTTGGTTATAGTTGGATGAACTTTTGCTATTTCCTGTGTTGTACCACTATTTCCTATAGCTGTACCATCAATATTGGTTCTGCACCACACAGGTTGGTAGTGTTTCTTCATGTTTCAGTTTATTGTTCTGCCATATTCATTTATGATTCCTTACCTAGGGTGGTTCATCTGCCTTATAGTATTTATAGATTAACCGTGATTCATTTTATCTCAAAGATTGGTTGCTGACATACTTACTGTTAGATCGGATTGTTTTTTAAGGTACAGTAGATTTTATTTGTACTTATAGATTACATGTATCACCTGTTTATTATTTATTTTTTTATGTTTGTACACATGATTTTTACAGTACTTTTTGGTTTATTTTGCGTCAGACTGTTTATGTATTTATGTTTTTATATTGTTCTTATATAGTTTTTTTATATATTCATTGTTATTTATTAGGGCTGTATTTTGATTGAAATGTTTAATCATGATTAATCACATGATTAAAAAGTTTTAATTGTGATTAATCACACAATTAAAGGAATTTTATTTATTTATTTCCCGCTGCAGTTCCTTGTGACTCTGGGCAAGTGACTTAACACTCCATTGCCCCAGGTATAAAATAAGTACCCATATATAATATGTACACTGCTTTGATTGTAACCATAAAAAGGCAGTATATCAAATCCCATCCCCCTTCCCTTCCCTAAAGGCAGTGGCGTAGCAAGGGCGGGGCGGTAGGGGCGGTCCGCCCCAGGTGTCAACGGGTGGGGGGGTGCTCCATCCACCCCCCACCCCCCCCGGCGCAGCGCCTCTCACTCCCCCCAACAGTCCCCACCTGCCTACCAGCTGAGCTCCGGCCAGCACCTCCAATCTGCAGCGCTGCTGACTTTAAATGAAGAAAACCATCTCGTCGTTGGCCCTTCACTCACTGAGTCCCGCCCTCGAGGAAATAGGAAGTTATATCAGAGGGCAGGACTCAGTAGTGAAGGGCCAACGACGAGACGGGTTTCTTCATTTAAAGTCAGCAGCGCTGCAGATTGGAGGTGCCGGCCGGTGCACGGAGCTCAGCTGGTAGGCAGGTGGGGACTGTCATGGGGAGTGAGAGGCGCTGCGCCGGGGGGTCCACGTCAGGGGGGGTGCCGTTCCATGCCGGGGGGCGCCGTGTTGAACTGCACCGGGGGGGGGCGCACAGCCGCGATCCGCCCCGGGTGTCAGCCAAGCACGGAACGCCACTGCCTAAAGGACTGAAAATCTCCCTCCTTCTCACCCCCAGATCCAACATCTCTTTCCTGGGATCCATTATCTCTCTTTCCTGGGGTCCATTCTCTCTCATTCTCTCTCTCTCTCTCTCTCTCTCTCTCTCTCTCTCTCTCTCATTCTCTCTCTCTCTCATCCATTCCTTCCTCACAGCTCTTCTTGTGGCTGCTGGAGCTCACTGGCTTGGCCATAGCTTCCACCAGTGGCCCCTCCAGTTCTGCTTGCAGGTTTGCAGATCAATCCCCTCCTCCCACCTGAGGTTTAATATCGTTCCCCTTTTCAATCCCCTTCCAGTCTCCTGTTGGTTCCTGAAAGTGGCAGCATTGCACATATGCTGCCTGTGGCCTGACTCAAAGTTTTCCCTCTGGCCTGTCCTGCCTCCTTTGACTTCACTTCTTTTTTCTGCATGGGTAGGGTGGGTCAGAGGGAAAGCTTTGGACCAGGCTGCAGGCAGTATATGTGTGATAAGAATCAACAGAAGGTCACCTTCAAGGTAGACTGGCGCAGGTTTGGGTAAGGTTGAAACATGAGTGGGGGGGGGGGGGGGGAGAAGATGTCTGATTGTGATGAGGACAGGGGTTGGTAGTGGAAGAGCGTAGAAGAAATGTTTGGAGGAGACAGAAGATGCTGCAATGTAATTAATTGTAACTGTGATTAATTTTTTAAAATCAACTAATGATTAATGCATTAATCACAGAGTTAACTACGATTAAAATTGAGCCCTATTATCTACTGTTATTTATTGTTATTCATGGGGTTTTTTTGTAAATAGTGTTTGTGACCCCTGAAGCAGGCGGTCTTACTCACTGAAACACGGTTCCATGTCAGGTCCCTTTCATGATGCTTGCTCAATAAGTTTTGGATTCCATCTATCTGCTTACTGGAATCCATTTGGTCATCCCCTACTCCTCCTTCTGCATTTTGGATTCATTGTAGGGGTTCCTTTCCTGTTTATTGTTGTTGTGGTCATCTGGTAAATCCCGCAGTTGACTTGAGAACTAGAATTTCTATCAATTTGCCCCAAAAAGGAAGATGAGAAATGGAACAATCATTACTGGAATAGAAGAATCTTTTTTTTTTTTTAAACAGGTGCACACTATCTATTTTCAGACAATGCAGAAGATGATTCTCAGATAATGTACCCCATTCATATCTTGCAAAGCTTCTACTACCCAGGTGGGATGGGGTCAGAAATGCAAGAAGAGTCATTCAGTTGGACAACTGTTCTCATATACTCCTCTTTAGAGACTGAGTACTCATCCTATTTAATACGTACTGAAGAATTAACTTCCTGTGCCTTCTCACTTTTTCACCTGATAATATACAGCAGATTGCTGTTGTGTGAGGACATGAGTGATATGGAGGGGCATAAACGAACGCGAACGCCTATCTCCATGGGCATCTATGTCCGAAAACAGGTACGTGAAGAGGCGGAACAGACCGTATTTTCAAAAAAATGGACGTTTTTCAGCTGGGCGTTTGTTTTTTTTAGCGATAATGGGAGGGGCCACGATTCGTAATACACTCGCCACCCTGACATGCCAGGACACCAACTGGGCACCCTAGAGGTCAGTGCGGTGGACTTCAGACAACGCTCCCACATGCATAGCTCCCTTACCACGGGTGCTGAGCACCCAACCCCCTCCCCCAAAACCCACTACCCACAAATGTACAACACTACCATAGCTCTTAGGGGTGAAGGGGGCACCTACATGTGGGTACAGTGGGTTTTGGAGGCCTCCCATTTACCAGCACAAATGTTACAGGTAGGGGGGGATGGGCCTGGGTCCACCTGGCTGAAGTGCACTACGGTACCCACTATAAGTGCTCCAGGGACCTGCATACATGCAGGCCTCTAGGACTTGTTGCTGCTATATAACCTTGGCACACCAGTTGACACCTGAAGACTAATCTCTCCGAAAACGTCCTTTATTGGAATAAGCACGCTTACTCACAGTTAACTGCAGATCAGAGGTTGTGCCCCACTAGCAACGAGTCTCCCTGGTACTGAGATTAGCAGTAGGTCAGAGCTGGCAAAATGCTGTACAATGCCCTCTTTCAGCCACATTCAAGGGAAGAACTAAGTTCTCTAACGTGGCTAACACGTGAAAGGGATCTAAAATTGGCTTACAAAAATGGCCACTACCTCATGGACTACCGGAAACAAAACAGGGCACACTCTGACCCAGCAGAGGGAAAAGCACCATGGGAGTAGAGACTACCAACTACCAACATCGTGAGCATTGAACACAAGCTAGTGGAATCACGGAGCCCAATACCCTAAACCAGGGGCGTAGCCAGCCTTCCGTGGGAGAGGGGTCCGAGCCCGGGGGGAGGGGGCACATTTTAGCCCTCCCCCCGGCGCCGCCCCCCCCACCGCCGACATTGCCGCCCCCCCTCCCGCCGCGAACCCGCCGCCGCTGCAGCCTACCTTTACTGGCGGGGGATCCCACTCCCCGCCAGCCGACGTCTTCTTCTTAGTCGCTTCCCGCTCTTCAATTTGTTTGCTGACGTCCTGCACGTTGTACGTGCAGGACGTCAGACTCAGAGAACAGAACTGTTCTCTGAGTCTGACGTCCTGCACGTATAATTACGTGCAGGACGTCAGCAAACAAAGTGAAGTGCAGGAAGGACTGAGAAGACGTCGGCTGGCGGGGAATGGGATCCCCCGCCAGCAAAAGTAAAGGTAGGCGGGGGCGGGTTCGCCGGGAGGGGGGTCCTGGGGTGAATCTGCGGGGGCCCCGGCCCCCTCAGGCCCCACGTAGCTACGCCACTGCCCTAAACCCACCACAATGCATTGCTGATGTGACTCTGCAGTGCCCTTAACAGAAAAGGTGTCACACTCACCCGAGAGCCACATCAGAACCAGGGAAAGGCTGTCAGAGAATAGAACACATTCTGCTGTCATGGAGGTGGGTACGGCATTTGAGGCTGGCATACCGGCTGGAAATAGGGTTTTTAAAGTGGGAGTTTTTTTGGTGGGAGGGGGTTAGTGACCACTGGGGGAGTCCGGGGAGGTCATCCCCGATTCCCTCCAGTGGTCATCTGGTCAGTTGGGGCACTTTTTTGGGACTTGTTCGTGAAAAAAAGGGTCCAAAAAAGTGACCCAAAATCGCGGTAAAAACGCCTTTTTTTTCGATTATCAGCTAAAGACACCCATATCTCCTCGGCCGATAACCACACCCCAGTTCCGCCTTCACCACGCCTCCGACACACCCCCGTCAACTTTACCCGCTTCTGCGACAGATTGCAATTGGAAACGCCCAAAATTGGCTTTCGATTATACCGATTTGGGCGCCCAAGGGAGAAAGACGCCCATCTCCCGATTTGGGTCGCAATATAGGCATTTTTCTCTTTCGATTATAAGCAGGATAGTTATTCACACCCTTTTTCAGGGGGACAGAGGAAGGCAGGATCTGAAACAATTATGGAATAATAAGCAGAGGCAACAGGCTCTCAGAAAGTCACTCTTGCTGAATAGATTGTAAGCTCTTTGAGCAGGGACTGTCTTTCTTCTATGTTTGTGCAGCGCTGCATACGCCTTGTAGCGCTATAGAAATGCTAAATAGTAGTAGTAGTAGTACTGCAGAGTTACAATGCCAGAATAAGGGTTGGCAGTGGAAGAAGAAAATAAACATTCACACTGTGCACTCCTCACTATGACTCTTCATGTATTGCTGATGTTGCAAAAATCGTGTCTGTTCTGAGTACAAATATCATCAGTTTATTGTTTGTCGTTTATTTGTATTTGTTAAAATCGCCTTTTTTACAGAGCAAATAAAAGCGATTTGCAACACAAAATTTAGTTAAAGAAAAGAACTCCATTAAAAATAGAAAAGCCATCCATACACACACTAAGAGCATTCAGTTATTTAAAAATTGACTGTAGGTTTCTTCTGATTAAATTCCAGAGTGGGTCAGCCACCAAGACCACATATCCTATGTGCTCTTAAAGGCAGCTTTGTTTTACTACTGCTCAAAACATAGTTTTCATACTAAGGAAGGAAGGAAGGGAGAAAGAAAGAAAGAAAGAAAGAAAGAAAGAAAGAAAGAAAGAAAGAAAGAAAGAAAGAAAGAAAGAAAGAAAGAAAGAAACCCATCTCATTAAAGCATTCTAATAAACATTTTTTTCACTTTTCTGCTATTCCTAGCACTGATTATTTATGACCTGAAGCCAATAAAAACAAGCCAACAGTGCTTGAAAATAAAGGACTCACCAGAACTATCCCCAGAGTAGATTAACAGCTCATTCAAATGCTACCTAACACACTCTGTGGCAGAAAGAAAAAAAACCATAAATCAGGTAGTGGCTGATCATTACACATTCAGATAATAGACAGAGGAACTGTTACAAGCATTTGGTGCTTCATTTTGCTTTCAATAAATCCTTCTGTCATGATGCTGATAAAGAGGTGATCTTTTGCAGCACCTCTAAATGTAAGTGTTCATTGGACCATCTTCTCATAGCAGGTTGACATTTAAGGAAGACTCTATTACTCAAAGATGCCATTAACCAAAGCACATACTTCCTGAGGCTGACACCTCTTATACAATCGATCAGCATGATTAAGCTAGCATCAATCAACCTAGTGACTTAAAAAGCGCTCTTACATGAAATGATTTTTTAATTATTTGTTTTGTAAGTTATGCGTGTTGGGTCTATCAATATGATGGCTATTTCCTTGATTTTAGAGAGATATAAAGGACATCTCACTTTTACCCCTTATATTGTATGGGAAGCCCTCCAAAAACCACCAAAAACCTACTGTATCCAACTATACACCACTACAATAGCCCTTAAGGCTACAGGTGTCAGCTATATGTGGATATAGTAGATTTTTTTTGGGGGGGGAGCTGACACTTTCCACCACAAGTTTAACAGTTAGAGCGGATTATAGGCTTGGGTCCTCAACTCTCCTTCTCCACAGTGCACTGCACTGGCCACTAGGCTACTCCAGGGACCTACTTGCTGCTCTAATAGGACTGGCCATAACATTTGAAGCTGTCATAGAGGCTGGAATGTACTGTTCCATTCACATCTTTGGGGGTGGGGTGGGAGAAGGTGGAAGGAGGTCAGTGACCACTGGAGGAGTAAGGGGGTGTCGTTTCTTTATTCCTCCAGTGGTCATCTGGTCATTTAGGGCACTTTTATGTGGCTTAGTTGTTATTAAAACAGGTCTAGCTCTAAACAGCTTTGTTTTAGTCTTGGACATTTTGATTTTGTTCCATTATGGGAGAAAAACATCCAAGTGTTAGGAATGCTCTAATCCCGAACCCCAAGATGCCCCTTTGTGATTTGGACACAGTGAAAACAAAATGCATAGATAAATATCTGCAAAATAGGTTTAAAAAATAGTGATTTAATGCTGCTTTATGTCACTTTTTAGACATTTTTTGTTCAAAATTGAGCCCTATAGTAGCATAGTAGATGGCAGCAGATAAAGACTTGAACGGTCCGTCCAGTCTGCCCAACATTCACATTCATTATCAATTCATGGTTAAACCAACAATGAATGTGGTATAAAATACTTTATCCTGGTCTTTCTTTGCCATTTCTGGGACATAGACCATAGAAGTTCGCCTGGCACTGCTCTTACATTCCATCTATTGCTATCAAAGCCCACTCCAGCCTATCCCTATCTTGTTTTGAGCTTTTAGGGGCCCTTTTACTAAGGTGCATAGGTGCCCACGTGCATCCAACGTGCGTCAATTTGGGACTACCGCCCAGCTACTGCATGCCTCAGGCAGTAATTCCATTTTTTACGCACATCTGATATATGTGGCAGAAAATATTTTTTATTTTCTATCGCATGGCACTAACCAGGCGGTAATTGGCAGTGTACGTGTGCTGATAGATACCGCCCGTTTAACATGTGAGACCTTACCGCTAAGTCAATGGGTGGCAGTAAGGTCTTAGGCCCAAAATGGACGCGCGCCAATTTTTATTTTGCCACACGTCCATTTTTGGCCCAAAAAAGGCCTTTTTTGCAGGTGCACTGAAAAATGGACCTAGCGCAGGCCATTTTTCGGCCCACCTTAGTAAAGGACCCTTACAATTGTTAAATTGGTACTTGACATAAACTGAAATGTTAAAAAATTAAAAAGCTTGGCACAATCTCCCTCTGGAAACCATGTTGCCTTTCATCCCTCTGGACCCATTATTCTCTGTCCTTTCTTTTGGTACAGTCTCCATTAATTTTCTTACTGCTAAAATAAATAGTTCATTTTTACTAAAAAAAAAACTTTTAGGGAAGCTGACTCTGATCTCAAATCTGTCACTACAGAAACCAGCCACTCAGGGTCTGTGGTTTGATCCTCTGAGATCCATAAATTAGAATTTTCAGATAAGTGGCCAGTAGGCAATAGGAAAATGATTCTGTGACATGTGTAAACACAAGCAAGTTATTAAGAATTGTGAGATCTTTCACTTTGTGTCTTAAAATAGCTCAGTATACACAGTATTGTTGAAGTTGTGAAGCCTGACATCTTGTGTAGACTCGGCTACCTAAAAGTCTTGAATTATGTCTGGTCTAAGAATCTAAAGGTTTACAATAATTAATTATTGATTATTTTGTTTCTCTCAAACATTTCTGTAGTTTTTGGTAGAGAGTATAAAGGTTTATTTGCTTGCAACTTTTTTTTTTCACCATTACACCAACGTTCCAGGGGTCTATCTGCCTTTAAATTTGGACAATTATTAATACCTGTTCTCTGGATGGTATTATTTGGCAAAGTGAGAATGGCTGCAAAGTTGTTTCTTCACCTCTGTATGGCAAGTTAGGCAGCAATTGATAACTGCAGCTAGATTTCAAATGTACATACAGCACACAGGAATAAACTCTGTCATATCATCATCGCATAAGTGTAATATCTGCAGATATTCTTCACCTGAAGGCTTTATATCAGTCTTCACCTGATCAGTGGTGTTCCTTGGTCAGCTGCCATCCAGGGCAGATCGCTGCTGCACCCCCCCCCCCCCCAGATGCAGTGTCTCCCATCCCCCCCCCCCCCCCCCCCCCCGGCACATCACCTCAAAATACATACACACACACACACACACGCGCCCTTGGGTGCATTGCTCTTACCTCCTGGGGTGCTGGGAGCAGCCGCGTGGCTGTCGACTCCGCTGGTTCCCTGCTCCCTCTGCCCCGAAACAGGAAGTAACATCAGAGGGAGCAGGGAACCAGCGGAGCCAACAGCAGCATGGCTGCTCTCTGCACCCCCCCCCCCCCCACACACACACACACTGGGGCAGACCACCCCCATTGTCCCGCCCTCGGTACGCCGCTGCACCTGATGCTTCATCACTGAGACATTCCATCACCAGATACTTCATTTCTGAGACACTTCATCACGTATTCAAGCTAATTGTGCTCAATTATATGTGCAGAAAACTTGCACAGTAAATCAAGCAAAGATATTTACATGTAAAATAGCACAAAACACATAATTCACAATGAATAAGCTTGGAAAACCTGAACCCAAAGGTGACGAAAGGTCAAAACTACAACAGTCTGTCAACTTGCAGGCATTAAATAGCACATATCACAGCTGGGTTTAGGAGGATGAGAACAGGGTGAGCGGAGGAAGCAAGGTAGCTTCTTGGAGACCTGTGTAGATATAACAGGAAAGTGAATCAGGGGTGTGTTTAGCAAGGTTCATCTTTAGGTGCAAAAGAAAAGGTATCAATGTGTGCTGACACTTTCAATTTCCTTTGGACGTGCACAAAGAAGCCATGATTTCTAGAATGCACCTCCCCTCTTTGCTGTAAGATTTCTGCAGAACGCATTTAGCTTGAATACTTAATGAAGTGTTGTGTGATGAAATGGCTGGTAGTGAAATGTTCATACACCATCTGCACATGTTTTCAGGGGTCAAGTGCATAATTTCCAAAATAGCTTTTTCTGTGCAAAAATCCCTGTTTCATGCATACAAATGTCTTAGAAATTGCATGCATATCTGTTCTAATTTTCTGCCTTGCACTTTCTCTTAACCCCTGAGAACATCTACTGTCAGAAGTGTATCTCTGACTAAAAAATATTTTTTCATTGCAGTGAAAGACCAGACCTGGAAGCAGCATTTGCGAAACATGGCCCATGTTAGCTATGGCGTCCTGTGATACTGGAATGATGTGCTTCAGCTAAGACAAGTGCGCTATTCAATTATTTATGAAAAAAATGTTTAAAAAATGAAAAAGAAAATTTTTTAATGCTTAACACTAGTGTCGTCGTCGATAATACACTGAAACCTTCTGCTCAGTGTGCTGCTGCAGCTCGGAAAGCGAATAGAATGTTGGGTATTATTAGGAAAGGTATGGCAAGCAGGTGTGAGGATGTTATAATGCCATTATATTGCTCCATGGTGCGACTGCACCTTGAGTATTGTGTTCAATTCTGGTCGCCGCATCTCAAGAAAGATATACTGGAATTGGAAAAGGTGCAGCGAAGGGCGATTAAAATGATAGCGGGGATGGGACGACTTCCCTATGAAGAAAGACTAAGGAGGCTAGGGCTTTTCAGCTTGGAGAAGAGACGGCTGAGGGGAGACATGATAGAGGTATATAAAATAATGAGCGGAGTGGAACAGGTGGATGTGAAGCGTCTGTTCACGCTTTCCAAAAATACTAGGACTAGGGGGCATGCGATGAAACTACAGTGTAGTAAATTTAAAACAAATCAGTGAAAACATTTCTTCACCCAACGCATAATTAAACTCTGGAATTCGTTGCCAGAGAACGTGGTGAAGGCGGTTAGCTTGGCAGAGTTTAAAAAGGGGTTAGACAGTTTCCTAAAGGACAAGTCCATAAACCGCTACTAAATGGACTTAGGAAAACTCCACAATTCCAGGAATAACATGTATAGAATGTTTGTACGTTTGGGAAGCTTGCCAGGTGCCCTTGGCCTGGATTGGCGCTGTCGTGGACAGGATGCAGGGCTCGATGGACCCTTGGTCTTTTCCCAGTGTGGCATTACTTATGTACTAATTAAATAATTAGGAAATAAAGAGTACATATAGACATTTATATAACCTATGAAGTTTAAGGTGAACCAAGAACTGAGGTGTTCATGTGAAATAAATCGCTACTGAGGTCATTGTCTTATAAGGTAGCATGACATTTTGTAAGAGACATTAGCATTGAGCTTGTTTTGTGTATGCCACATCAATCTAGGCATGATTTTATCTGGATTTGCTCTAGTATTTTATAAACGCATATAGACACTTGTTTGTCTTTATAAAATAAGCTTAAAATAAGTGACTTCCAATCCTATTAATCTAGGTGTTAAATTATAAAATTACCTACTAAGAAGATAATCTTATAAATGGATGTCTAGTACAAGATAGCAAAAATGCATCTATTTCAAGCCTATTTTATAAAGAAAAGAAGGCATCTATTTTCTTTATAGAATACTACTGTATTTCCTCAGTTCTAATAAACCATTGATTCTAAGATGCACCCCTCTTTTGCAAAAGTGGAAAAATAAACCCTCGATTCTAAGACATCATTGATTCTAAAATGCATCCCCATTTTGAGAAAGTGATAAATATAAGAAGTATGGTATTTTTAAAGTAAACTGTTAAGCATAGGCGTAGTTTGACTGTTTCATTTGGGGGGGCAAAAAATGGGCGGAGCATATTAGCATATCATTTGCATATATACATATGCAAATGAATATGCTAATATGGAGGAAGGAAATGAAATTTACAGGCAAAATATCAGATGCACATTTCAAAAAGCTGACATTTCAATTAATAAATTATGAATAAAATAAACTTTTATTTACCTTTGTTGTCTGATCATGTAGTTTTTCTATTCGCTTTGATCCCAGTGTCTTCTGTTTTATGCAGTGTCTTCTTTCCAGTAGGCTTCCCTCTGCTCCCCACCCTCCCAGTCCCATCCATCTCTTGCTCCTTCCCTCTGCTCCCCACCCCTCCCAGTCCCATCCATCTTCTGTTCCTTCCCTCTGCTCACCATCCCTCCGTCCCATCCATCTCTTGCTCCTTCCCTCTGCTGTGCCTGACCTCTCCAAATCCCATCCATCTCCTGGTCCATCCCTCTGCTACCCACCCCTCGCAGTCCCAACCATCTCTTGCTCCTTCCCGCTGCTCCCCACCCCTCCCAGTCCCATCCATCTCCTGCTCCTTCCCTCTGCTCACCTCCTTTCCCAGTCCAATCCAATTCCTGGTCCTTCCCTCTGCTCCCCACCCACCCCTCCCAGTCCCATCCATCTCTTGCTCCTTCCCACCCCTCCCAGTCCCATCCATCTCCTGCTCCTTCCCACTGCTTCCCACCCTCCCAGTCCCATCCATCTCCTGCTCCTTCCCACTGCTTCCCACCCTCCCAGTCCCATCCATCTCTTGCTCCTTCCCTCTGCTCCCCACCCCTCCCCCCCGCGCGAGGTCCAAGATGGTGACTCCGTTTACCCCCTCTCTTCCTCCCTCCCTCCCTCCGGCGCAGGCAGCAGTCTTTTCCAGCGTTCCTGGTAGCTGTAGCGATATACACGCTGCCTTCGGTCTGCCCCGGAAGCCTTCTCTTCAAGTTCCTGTTCCCACCTATGCGGGAACAGGAACTTGAAGAGAAGGCTTCGGGCAGAGCCAAAGGCAGCGTGTACAACGCTACCGCTGCCAGGAACGCTGGAAGACTGCTGCCTGCGCCGGAGGGAGGGAGGAAGAGAGAGGAGTAGACGGAGACGCTCCTCTCAGTCTGCTTGGCTTCCCTGCCCTCTCTGTCTGCGTCCCGCCCGAAAGGAAATGACGTCAGAGGAAGGCGGGACGCAGATAGAGAGGGCAGGGAAGCCAATCGGACGGAGAGGAGCGCGTGCCTGCATGTTTTTTTTTTTTTTTTTTTAAACTAATGGCGCGGCAGCGCCTCGCGTCGTTTGGGGGGGGGGCACTGCCCCCCCTCGCCCCCCCCAGTCTACGCCTATGCTGTTAAGGAGTGTGCCAAATACCATAGATTTTCATTTAGGCACTCTTGGCCACATGATTCGTAACTTTTGTCCTCGATTCTAAGATGCCATCGAATGTAAGCCATACCTACTTTTGTAGAATCTTATAGAATTTTGTCAGATTTTCAGTCAGGTTTTAGAAAATTTCATACCTGGAATGCTCTCCGGTGGAAGAAGGTGGAGATGAAAATGGTAATGGAATTACATAAGGACATAAAATAGCCATACTGAGTCAGACCAGTGGTCCATCTAGCCCAGTATCCTGCTTACAACAGTCACCAATCCAGGTCACAAGTTCCTGGTAGAAACCCAGCAATTTTCCATGCTACCAATCCTAGGGCAATCAGCGGCTTCCCCCATTTCCATCTCAATAACAGACTATGGACTTTTCCTCCAGAAATTTTTACAAACTTTTTTTAAACCCAGATTTGCTCACCACCATTATTACATCCTCCAACAGTGAGCATTTTTTCCTATATGTATTAAAAGTATTTCCATGTAATTTCATTGAGTGTCCCCAGCTCTTTGTACTTTTTGAAAGAGTGAAAAATCGATTCACTTTTACCCAATCTACACCACTCAGGATTTTGTAGACCTCAACTATATTTATTATTTATTTATTTATTTATTGCATTTGTATCCCACATTTTCCCATCTCTTTGCAGGCTCAATGTGGCTTACAATACATCATGAGTGGTGGAAATATATTTAAAAAAATAGACAATTAGTGTTATAGAAGGATCTTGGGCAACATGATAATGAAAAAAACATAATAGTAGAATAACAAGAAGGATTTTGGGTAACATGGTGATGATAAACGTGATAGTAGTATAGCAAGCAGATATTGTAAGACAGTTCTGAATGTATGTGGAGGAGCTGTGTACATTCACATTGGTTGATCTTTTTGGTATGCCCTGTTAAAGAGATGGGTCTTCAGTAGTTTGCGGAAGTTCGTTGTTTCCCCCCTCAGCTATCTCTTTTCCAACCTGAAGAGCCCTAACCTCTTTAGTCTTTCCTCACATGGGAGAAGTTCCGTCCCCTTTATCATTTTGGTTACTCTTCTTTGAACCTTTTTCTAATTCTGCTATATCTTTTTTGAGATACGGCAACCAGAACTAAATGCAATACTCAAGGTGAGGTCACACCATGGAACTATACAGAGGCATTATAATAATCTTGGTCTTATTTTGCATCCCTTTCCTAATAACTCCTAGCATCCTATTTGCTTTTTTGGCTGTCGCCACACACTGGGCAGAAAATTTCAGGGTTTTGTCTACAATGACATCTAGATCTTTTTCTTGAGTTCTGAATCCTGAGGTCGACTCTAGCATCACGTAACTATGATTTGGATTATTGTTTCCAATGTGCATCACTTTGCATTTGTTCACATTAAATTTAATCTGTTATTTTGATGCCTAGTCTTCCAGTTTCCTAAGGTCTTACTGCAGTTTTTCACAATCTGCATATGTTTTGACAACTTTGAATAGTTTTCTGTCATCTTCAAATTTAATCACCTTACTCGTCGTTCTGATTTCCAGATCATTTATAATATGTTAGGTAGCATCGGTCCCAGTACAGATCCCTACAGCATTCCACTATTCACCCTCCTCCATTGCAGGCCCCAGCTGAATATCGGGGCTACATGTGGGCAGGCTGGGTGGCAGTGCTTATGCAGGCCCAGCCGATATTCATCCGGGGCCCATATAAAAGTTATGCAGCCCTGTCTAAATAGAGTGTTTATTATCATTCTCCATAAGGACAGTTAGATCTTATTTTTGGTTGAAGTGGATTCATATGATCTACTGGTATCTCTCCATTGATCAGTATTGTATGCTAAACAGAACCAACCCAGTATCCAGAGTAGGACAGGTTAAGCCCTAACAAGGAAGAGTGCAGCTCTCAGTTGGAGGAAGGTGAAAACCCAGGTTAGCTCTAGGCCAGAGGCGTAGCCAGGTTTTGATCTCAGGGGGAGCAGACTTTTACAAAATAGGTGCCGGTTGGTGTCAGCTAGACAGCAGTGTCTGTGTTGTTGCTCAGGGGCTGTGGCGGGCAATGATTAATACAGGCTGTCTCTGTTGCATCCTGCCTACAAGGAAACAGTAAGTAACATCAGTAGGCAGGACGCAGAAGAGGTTCCTGGACTGGCCAGAACAGGCAACCTGTCTTCTTAACTTCAAATAAAAATATTCAAATCGTGACCATCACCTCAGGAATAGCACACTCAGTCCTTCCACTGCTAGACACCTTGTTTAAATCAGATGGGCTTTTGTTTGTGTGGTGGCTCTACAGGATATGAAGAACACTAGTCTTGAGCATTTTTATCTTGGGTGACCTTTGGTGGCCCTTGCCCCAGAGCCTACTTTCAAATAGGACTAGACACCTTGTGAAATAACACAAACCCCTGCAAAAAGACACCCACAACCTATACTGAAAACTTACCACACCAAAACAGCCCTAACCCACCTATGAAAAGACAATGCTATAAATATTACAGTGAGATCTAGAGAAGTGTTTCCCTAGGTGGTCCTGGAGTACCCCCTTGCCATTCAGGTTTTCAGACTATCCACAATGAATCTGCATGAAAAAGATTTGCATGTAATGGAGGCAGTATATGCAAATCAATGTCATACATATTGATTGTGGATATCCTGAAAACCTGACTGGCAAGGGGGTACTCCAGGACTGCCCTAGAACACAAAACTTACCACACCATAACAGCCCTAAACCACCTACCAGAAGACAGTGTTGTATAAATTACACTGGGCTCTGGAGCACCAATATACCTACTATTGGGAAACTGGAACAAGCTGCACTGTTACATATTCCTACACAGATACTACATGCTGGCAGAATCCTTCACCTCAGTCACACATGCAGAACATGGACAGACCCATAGGCGTAGTTTGACTGTTTCATTTGGGGGGGCAAAGAATGGGCGGAGCGTATTAGCATATCATTTGCATATATACATATGCAAATGAATATGCTAATATGGAGGAAGGAAAAAAGAGCTGTGATAGAAAAAAAATCCAGGGAAGATCAATAAAAAATAACACTATAAGCCTGTACTCTATTATGCTGCACAATGAAAACAAATTCCTTACAGGTTTGCTTGCTTTGTTTTGAGTGAATGGCGACAGCTGCGCGGGGGAGTGGAAAAAATGAGATTTACCAAATGATGTCTTCTTCCTTCTCTGGACTCAGGACGCTCAGGCTCAGTCACTTCACTTCCACTACGGACAAGGGTTGTAGCGGCGAACTAGTCAGTCAGTAAAAGCACCGACAAACAGACAGGCTCGACTCCATCCTTCACTTCTTTGCCCTCTCAACGTCCCGCCCGCCCGAAAGGAAATGACGTCAGAGGAAGGCGGGACGGGACGCAGAGAGGGCAGAGAAGTGAAGGACGGAGTCGAGCCTGTCTGTTTGTTGGTGCTTTTACTGCGACTTCGGGTGAAAATTAAATAAAAGTCATAAGTCGTTTCATTTCATTTGGGGGGGCACTGCCCCCCCTCGCCCCCCCCAGTCTACGCCTATGGACAGACCCTCATCTATATAACATAAGAGTAGCCATACTGGGTCAGACCAATGGTCCATCTAGCAACCCAGGTCACAAGCACCTGGCAGAAACCCAAATTGTGACAACATTCCATGCTACCAATCTAATGCAGAATAGGGAGTTACAAAAAAACAACAACAAAAATTGAAATAGAGACCCCCCTGCCCAAGGAAGCCAGACTCTAAACAGTGCTACACTGGTAAAAAAAAAAAAAAAAAAAAAAGAGAGAGAGAGAGAAATGCATTTTCTCCTGTACTTTGCAAAATAAAAATATAAAAAATGTACATTTTACAAAGCAGGTACATCTCAGTGCTTACAAAGTATTAAATAAAAATAATTTTTTTCTACCTTTGTTGTCTGGGAATAGTCTTTTTTTCCATGTTCCATGAGTCAGCCTTACAAATTCTTTTCCAGGTTGACCTTTCCATTTCTTCTCTCGCCTCTTTCTTCTTCCTTTCCCTCTCTACATCTGTCTCCAAGTGCACCATCATTTTTCCCTCTGCACCACTATTTGTCCTGTCCAGCATCTCCCTTCTGTGTCCCTTGTCCCTATCCTGCCCCCAAGTTCAGCATCTGCCCTTTCTGTGTCCCCATCTCCCCCCCTTTTCAGCACAAGCCTACCTGGTCTCCGCATCTCCCCTTTTCTAGCATCTGCCGTCCTGGTGTCCCCACCTCTCACTTTTTCTAACATTGTCCTGTGTCCCCATCTTCCCAGCATTACCCCTGTTACCATCCTCCCCCTTTTCCAGCATTACCTCTTTGTCCCCCATCTCACCCCTTTTTCACCATTGACCCCATATCCCCCTTCCAGTGGTGCCCCTCTGTGTCCCTATCTCCCCTCCCCTTTTCAGCAGTGACCCTATCTCCTCCCCTTTCCAGTAGTGCCCCTCTGTGTCCCTATCTCCTTCCCCTTTCCAGTAGTGCCTTCTCTGTGTCCCTATCTACTCCCCCCCCTTTCCAGTAGTGCCCTCTTTGTGTCCATATCTCCTCCTTGCTTGTTTTTTGAACCGAACGGTGCGCGGGGGGGGGGGGGGTGGATTACTGGATTACTCAAATTGGCTTCACCCTCTCTTCTGCCCGCGCTCTCCCGTCCGCGAGGGCACTTTTACTTCCCGAAGCGTTCTCCCTCCGGCACCGGCGATTCACAGTCAGCCTGCCAGTGTCGGGGCTTCTTCTCCTCAGGCACGTCCCGCCTACTCTAAGCAACTTCCTGTTTTCCGCAGAGGTGGGACGCGCCTCAGGAGGAGAAGCGCGCATCCCACCTACTCTAAGCAACTTCCTGTTTTCCGCAGAGGTGGGACGCGCCTCAGGAGGAGAAGCCCCGACGTTGGCAGCCTGACTGTGAATCACCGGTGCCGGAGGGAGAATGCTTTGGGAAGTAAAAGTGACCTCGCGGATGGGAGAGAGTGGGCAAAAGAGATAGGAAAGGAATACAGACTCGGGAGGGAGCAGAAAAATAAAATATTGAGGTGCATAGGTGCCATTTTTTCTCAACAGCTGTTTAGGGGAGCGACTGCTCCCCCTGCGCCCCACCTGGCTACGCTTCTGCTCTAGGCAGGGGCGTAGCCAGATGTTGGCGGGAGGGGGGTCCAGAGCCCGAGGTGAGGGGGCACATTTTAGCCCCCCCCCCCCGGCGCTGTTGACCCCCACGCCACTTTTGACACACCCCTGGCACCGCCGCCCCTCCCCTGTCCCTTTTGACCCCCTCCTGCCACCGCCAACCCTCCCCCGCCACTGCCAGGTACCTTTGCTGGCGGGGGTCCCCAACCCCCACAAACCGAAGTCCCCTTCAGCACCAGTCTCCGAGTCCGGCACGTTCGCTGATCTGGATTCACAGAAACAGAATCCAGATCAGCAACGCGCCAGAGACCGGCGCTGAAGAGGACCAGCTGGTGGGGGTTGGGGACCCCCGCCAGCAAAGGTACCTGACAGCGGTGGTGGGGGAGGGTTGGAGGCAGTGGGAGGGGGTTGAATGTGGTGTGGGATGGTCAGCGGTGGGGGGGGGGGGTGAAAGCAGGGGGGCCATAGCTAAATCTGTGGGGGCCCATGCCCCCGTGGCCCCACCTAGCTACGCCCCTGGCTCTAGGATTAAGGGTAAATCCCTGATTGGTGGTACATGTTTGTCCTCCTGTGTGTAGGGAAACGGGGAGGCAGTAATCTAAATGTATATGGGAGTCTGGAAGGTATAGAGTTACTAATAATTATTCAGTGAATGTCATCAGTGGAAGAACAGTCAGATAATAGGAAGACCCCCACACAGCTATTCTAAATTTGAAACTCTGTGAGATGGAAAACCAGGCCTGGAATTGTGTTCTGTAGCACACTTGGATGGGAGTGTTTTTAAGTTGACAGAAGCACTCACAAGCTGTTTGTATCAAAGTATGTAACAGAATATCTTTTGTTTGTGGATTTACTTTTGGACTCAATAAAAAACCAGTATAGTTAAAGGCAGTCCTCAATGTTTGACTCTAAGGAAGGGCCTAGAAAGGTGTTGGAGATATCCCAAGGTTAAGGGAAGGTCCTGTCCCTGTGGTCAGAGGGCCACTCTGACATTGGTGATGTTGCAATAGTGGCCAGGATCATCACAGTAGAATGAGGTTTAGACAAAAAAAACACTGTAAAACTTAAATAGATCTCTTACTATACTATGTTCCTCTTTTTCCATATGAAAATCCAAATCCCCTAGGATAACACTATGAGAAGCATCTAGCATTTGCTGAGATTAAAAATAAAAACCACACACACACACATAAAAATCTTCCTCTGCATCTCTTCATTTCCCCGGGGGACAATACTACAATATGCAACTTAAAGTGTCTTTCAAAGTATTATCCATAATCATACAAGCCATTATTTCTACTGAGGGTGTTTGAAGGGAGGTCTTAAGAGTGAAGGAAGGTACAGTATATAGATATTTGAGGACTGTGGGCAGGTATCTCATTTGCAGAGAGGAGAGAAATTATTGTTATGAAAATCTTTACTGCTTGCAAAAAAGTGCATTTTGAGCACTTGGCATTCCTCAGACCCACCTAATGTGACTTTATGAAGCTGTTAAAATTTGAGTGGTCCTTCTAATAAGCCATGTTAAAAAGTGGCCTGCGCTATTGTGGGCACATGTTTTTGGCGCGCACTGGGCCATTTTTTACCGTGGATGGCAAAAAAGGTATTTTTTAATGGGGCAGTAAATGGCCCTGTGCTAAAATTAAAAGTAGCATGCGGCTATTTACTGCCTGAGCCCTTGCCACCACCCATTGACCTAGCGGTAAGGGCTCACACGCTGCTCGTGCGATAATCAGGCAGCACATGCGGCAATGTGGCCGTGCTGACGATTACCACCGGGAATGCCACTGCGGTAGAAAACAGAAAATTATTTTCTAGTGTGGGAAAACAGCGCACGCCAGCTTTGAAACTACTGCAAGGCGCCCACGCTACCCCTGCGGTAGTGGCGATTTGGCATGCGCTACCCATGCGTTAACCCTACCACTGCTTAGTAAAAGGGCCCCTTAAAGAATAGCAGCAATGATGCCTCCTTTTAAAAAGTGGAAATAACAGACATGGTCCCCTTTGTACAAGTCATCATATAAGGGGAAAAAGTATGTTATTAAACACGTGAGACATTACAAGTGTGCTTCACGATACATTCATTTGGTAGTAGCATCTTCCTCAGTAATATAAAAAAAGGACTAAAGGGCAGGGGAGGGATTGGGGAAGGAAGGGTGGACTGGTTGACGGAATTTAAATATGTTTAAAAACATTTTTTGGATGTGTTGAATGTTGGTATGGTTCTATGTGCCTGTAGCAAGAAGTATTTTGTAAGGTGTCGAGTTCTTGTCCCCATAAAAAATTTTAAATTAAAAAAAGAAAATATTCTGCATCATGTTAAAATTCTTAGGGTTCCTTTTACTAAGCTGTGGTAAGCACTAACGCATCACTAAAAACTAATCTATTCAAAAAGGCATACCCCAACGACCCAACCTAAATGCCTCGATCCTGCAACACAAGCAAACTACTACCTGACCTGGACAAAACTTAACCCTTCCTCCCTATTCCCTAATGTGTTTATCACACATGAACCTTCTACTATATCACTTTGTATCTGTTATACCAGAACTGGCAATCGCCACCACGGTACTATGTAAGCCACATAGAGCCTGCAAATAGGTTTGAAAATGTGGGATAGAAATGCAATAAATAAATAAATAAGGTTTTACTGCGGGGCGCGTTCAGATGTCCCATGTAACATTGTGATTGACGCAGGCTTCCCACGCACAAAAATATAGATGCTGGAGGTGAGTCTGGGGGCAGAGAGTAGGTGTGTTCTGTGCTAATCGGTTAGCACACCTACGTTGCCAATTGCTAACCGATTAGCACATGAATCTTTATCACTTACAAAATAGGTGGCAGTATGGGCTCACGTGCAAATGGGAAAATTAGCCCATAGCCATTCATTAAAAGCCCCTTTTTACAAAGTGGAGGTAAGCCCAATGAGATGCTTACCGCTCGCTAAAAGGGAAGTTCCGCCAGGCTACCACAGCAGCCCGGCGGTAGTTCCTACCCCCAGTGCGTATCGTATCCAGCGCCTATTTTGTTTCATCTTGTTGCAGTGAAAATGTGCGCCGACGGAAGTCCGCTCTCGCTCCCCGTCCCCCCGCGCCGTCAACTTGCCTCATTCTGGCTCCACTTCTGGCGGTAAGTGCTCTCCCCTGAATTAGCCATGTGGCAAGTGCTTCACTAGCCACGTGGCCATGTCCTCAAAAAAATAAAAAAAGAAAGACCCGCCTTTTACCCATTGCGGTAGAAACTTCAAAAGCACGTACCGACGCCAGCAAAGGCCACCTTTTGCTACAGCTTCATAAAAGTGGTCCTGAGTAAACAGGAAATTAATTTTACCCATGTGGTAAAAAGGACCTTAGCACATGGGAATAACCCACTTAAGCATGGGCTAAGGCCACCTTTTACTGCATTTTGGTATTTATATGTGTGTCGGGAGCATGTCACCTGAGATAAGAGTGGAAAAAAAGCACCCTGTAATTTTATGTTCTTTGAAAAGATTTTTGTCTATTAAAAAAAACCCATAAGAAAAGGTATGATGAGTTAATAATAATGACATTTACATACCATTTTAGCTATGAAGTTCAATAGAAATCAAACAAAATAAAACATGGAAAAGAAAATAAGATGATACCTTTTTTATTGGACATAACTTAATACATTTCTTGATTAGCTTTCGAAGGTTGCCCTTCTTCGTCAGATCGGAAATAAGCAAATGTGTTAGCAGATAGTATATATAAGAGAAACATCAAAGCATTACTTTGACTGTCTGACAGAGTGGGAGGGTGGGGGTATGCATGGGGACATCAAAGCATTTCATTGATATTCTAACAGGATGGGTGTTGGTAGGTGAGAGGAGGGTAATAAACAGAGAAATACAGCTTTATGGTTTATAATGGGTTAATGGGGCAGCTATGAAGTTCAAAACAGTTTACACTTTAAAAATGGGAAAAAACTACAAGAATCACTTGCTTAATGCAGTAATTACAATACACTATATAAAAAATTAATAAGAATAAAAATCAGTGTAAATATTTCCCAAACAATGTTAACATCAAATAGTTTGAACTTTGTGTTTCATTCACTTGCTCTAAATAAACATTGTTTTAAATAACATTGACCTCAAATCTCCCAATAGAGAATAACACACTAAGGGGTCCTTTTACTAAGGTGTGCTGAAAAACGGCTTGCGGTAGTATAGGCACGGGTTTTGGGTGCACGCAGATCCAATTTTCAGCACACCTGCAAAAAAGCCCTTTTTAAACTTTTTGCTGAAAATGGACATGCAGCAAAATCAAAATTGCCGCACGTCCATTTTGAGTCTGCGGTCTTACCGCCAGCCATTGACCTAGCGGTAAAGACTCACGCGGTAACCTGGCGGTAATGACCTACACTCGTCAAATGCCACTTGGCCCGCGTATCAGACGCGCACCAAAAATTAAGTTACCGCAAGAGCTACGCAGTAGCCGGGCGGTAACTCCATTTTGGCGGCATTTGGGTGTGCGTAGATGCTTACGCAGCTTAGTAATAGGGCCCCACTATCATACATGGGGAGTAAGTTATTATCATAGGTCCATTTTAAAAGAAAGAAAGAGGAAAAAAGAATCAGCATCAAAAATTCCCTGATTCAAAAAAAATCTCTTCATTCAAATACAAAGTGAATGAAAACACAAAAAAATAGTAAATTGTTGGCAAATCCAAAAATGAATCCTAACGGTACTTTAAACTAGAGTAAAGCAAGAAAGCTTACTGCATTCAAGGGTCCTTTTACTAAGGTGTGCTGAAAAATGGCCTATGGTAGTGTAAGCGCATGTTTTGGGCTCACGCAGATCCATTTTTCAGCGCGCCTGCAAAAAAAATGGCTTTTTAACTTTTTTGCCGAAAATGGACGTGCAGCAAAATAAAAATTGGTGCGCATCCATTTTGGGTCTGACACCTTACCGCCAGCCATTGACCTAGCGGTAAAGTCTCATGTGGTAACTGGGCAGTAGTGACCAACACGCATCAAATGCCACTTGGCGTGCGTGCCAGAAAATAAAAATTATTTTTCAGATGCACGTATCGCACTCGCGCCAAAAATGAAATTACCCCCAAGAGCCACTTGGTAGCCAGGCGTTAACTCCAAATCAGCACACCTTGGGTGCACGTAAACGCTTACGCAGCTTAGTAAAAGGGCCCCTCAGTGTCCATTACAAAAAATTAAAACAGCATAACCAGCAAAAAATGCCATAAGGTTCACTTAGCTGGAGCAACCGTCCGTAAGCCCATCAATGTAGCTCAAACCAAGCCTCTAAATGCAACTGCACTGCTAGTTCCACTTATGTTGTCCTTCAACAAAAGTGCCTTGTTTCGCTTCTCTAAATGCTGCTTCAGGAAGAATCTCAAAATATCAATGGATTTCACACAACCTTAACTGGCTTAAAGATGGTGCCAGAAAATAGAAAGACGCCAGGGATTTAAATGGCCAATCCCATTCAACGGACAAAACCAATGGCCAATCCCAATCCAACGGACAAAACCATCTTACAGAACAGGGGACCTGCTATTAGTGAAAACACAGAACAGGTCTACGTATCAAGCAAATAGAACAACCAGAGAAAAGTTAAAAATAAGCATTCCATTCCACATTCCCATTCAGTCCCTGCAGTTCAACTGTGTTCAATTTGTTACTCTATGTTATTTAAGAATTTGTAATAACTGCTGTGTTTCTTTTATCATTTACATTATAGCCTCGATTATCCAACCTTCGCTAATCTGACCATCCAGCATAATCTGACTGATCCCCCCTGATGACATCATCACATTGTCGTTTAGAAGTGCACAGGTTCCTGTTTTCCAGCTTCACACGCTGCTGGTTAGTTTTAATAAACAATACTGTATTTTAAATATAAATTCCCTATGCCTGTTCTTTATGTAAGGTTTTCTGTGCATTTTTTAAGGGGTTACATGGTTTTCCATAGTATTTGACTTTTCACTTATCTGACAACGGCTCGATCCCATTTACGTCGGATAATCGAGACTATACTGTATTTCAAAAGAATACACAGAGTGTTTGCTGTGAGACAGCAGATTGTGTAAAAGACATCAATGCTCCTTGAGAGAAAGAGTGTCACCCCCAGAGAATAGCACAGCAGGGTGCTCATGCCCATCTGACTAGACAAAACATTTTAGACCAATGGACCTTACTGCTATGGATTACTATTTTGTGCTGGAGGTGGCAGAGGAGTGAGTGAAATCAGCTTATTCAATCTACATGTACACAAAGATGGAAGAACTGAGCAGATACCACTGGCCCTGATGCATCTGGGAGGACAACATCAAGGTAGGATAGCACTTTCACCTGACTGGACAAAAAAACCTCTTTTAATTCTTAGGAGAGAGAGCTCTTTTTTTAATCAACTATATAATAGGTAACCACATCTCACAGAGGAAAAACACTGGGTGATCTGCTTTTCATAAGCTGATCATTTTAGGATGAAAAGGAATATAATTAGCAGTGACATTATGTATGTGACTCCCTCAGAGGTGTGCACCTGCAGTTTCAGAAATTAATTTTCTGATTTTTATTTTTATTTATTTATTGGGAAGAGGGGGGTCATATTAAGCAGATGTCGAGTTTAGTTGATCATTGTTAATGTAATTTATATTTTTAGACCGAGGGCTCAGGCTGATGTGATTAAAAGTAGCAGTGCTTGCTGGAGGCTTCCAAATACCAATTTGCTTGTTCCTTGGCTCCATTTCTGCCTCGTTGAGCCACATACACTGAAAAGCAATTGAAGTGGCAGAAGTTTGAAAGCAGTTGGACCAGTCTTCAAGGCTTCAACTTTCTCCAATACTATTTGCATACATTTCGTAAGAGTTCATTCACCTCATGTCTAGCACGGGTTAAGATGGTAAAATAAGTCAAGAAATTCTAGCTCTGGGGTTGGGGGGTAGTTTTATGAGGGACTTGATCATGCACAACAGTGCTTTACAAACTCTGTGGTAAAAAGGGTCCTGCGGTAGCAGAGGCAGCTGTTTTTGCCACCACCAGGGCCCTTTTTACCACAGCAGGTAAAAAGCCCCCAAAAAACACATGGCTATGCAGTAAGCTTGCACTCACCACATGACCACACGGGGGGGAAGCATTTACTACCATTCACTGAGGTGACAGTAAGGGCTCCTGCATTACCCTGGTGGTATCCCCCTGTGGTATATATATTTTTTAAACTCCAGCAGTGCCGGAAATGGCCCTCATGTAGCTTCTTTAAAATTGCCCAAGATATGTCTGTAACCCTATTGTTGTACACCCTAGATCAGGGGTGTAGCTATGGGGGGCCACGGGGACCTAGGCCCCCACAAATTTCATCCGGGCCCCTGGTTTGGCTGGCGGGGGTTCCCTAACCCCCGCCAGCCGAAGCCTTCTTCAGCGCGGTCTCCGGCGAAGCCGCATTCGCTGCCTGCCCCCTGCTCTTCTTTCTTCTTGCTCCTCTTGTGCACGCTGATGCTCAGTGTCAGCGATCACAGGAGGAGCAAGAAGAAAAGAGCAGGGGGCAGGCAGCGAACGCGGCTTCACCGGAGACTGCGCTGAAGAAGGCTTCGGCTGGCGGGGGTTGGGGAACCCCGCCAGCAAAGGTATTTGTTTGTGAGGGGGCGAGGTGAGTTGGTGGGGGCTCTGGCCCCCTCCCACCATGAGGTCTGGCTATGCCCCTGCCCTAGATAGATGCCTAGTGTCTGCCCGGTAAGCTGGAGAAAGGGCACACGCTCTTATTTATTTGTTATGGGACTAGGATTTCTCTAGGAGGCTGAGCAAGCATGCATCAGACTTAATACTCCACTCAATAACACAGTCTACACCAAGTCTCTCTCTGTAAACCAAAACTTTACAGTTCCTTCAACTGATTAAGGTAACAGATGCATATCCGTTAAACAGATGGCCAACTATATACACAGAGAGAACACAGTGGGGAATGACCATAGGGTGGACCAGGAATTCATCAAGAGATGTCCTTTATTCATCGGTTGCACAATTCACATATGTGCATCTGGTTGTTCAGAAGTAATGTAGTTAATTCTATGATGCTGTGTCAAACTGAAATTAGTAATGAAATTTTTTATAGTATGCCTTATCTTGCTTTAGGTTTATTCCTCAATTCTAATCTTTCATGGATGTCACTGTGTCCAAAGCTTTTGATGGTCAAAGAAAAGCAGAGCTGCCAAAGATGTGTAGAGGGGCATTTTCGATATGACGTCTGAATCCAACTTTGGAAGTTTTGTTGAAAACATCCAAAAATCAAGGGTGAACATGGCAATTTTCGAACCTGAGAAACGTCTATCTTTTATTTTGAAAACGGTAATTTCCTAGACATTTTCTAGATGTTTTGTGCTTAGTTCGTCTATCTTTTTGAACTATTCTTGAAAAAAAAAAAAAAAGCCCAAGTGCAAAACACACAAAATCAAGCCATTAGGATGTAGGAGGAGCCAGCATTCTTTGTAAACTGGGCACAAAGACATCCCAGCAGAGCCATAGGGCACATAAGGGGGCACTGCAGTGGACTTGACATAAAGGTTCCTAGGTACACATCTCACCCTTATCCCCTTATATTGTATAGTCAGCCCTCCAAAACCCACCAAAAACTTACTGTACCCAACTATTCACCACTACAATAGCCTTTATGGCTGCAAGTGTCACCTATATGTGGGTACAGTAGGTTTTTGGTGGGTTTGGGGGGGGGGGGGGCTGGCACTTTCCACCATACATGTAACAGAGTGGGATATGAGTCTGGGTCGCCTTCTCCATAGTGCACTGCATCAACTACTAGGCTACTCCAGGGACCTGCTTGCTGCTCTAATAGGAGAGGCCGTAACATCTGAAGATGTCATGAGGTCTCCTATGTACTGTTTCATTCACATCTTTGGGGGGGTGTGATGGGAGGAAGTCAGTGACCACTGGGGGAGGGGGTGTCATTCCTTTATTCCTCTAATGGTCATTTAAGGCACTTTTTTGTGGTTCAGACATTATTAAAACAGCTCTAGACCAAAATGTCCAACTTTTATCCCTGGATGTTTTTGTTTTGTACTATTATGGCAGGAAAAACATCCAAGTGTTAGGAATGCCCAAATCCAGCCCTTAACCCCCCCCCCCCCCCCCCCCCTGACATGCCCCATTGTGATTTGGATGCACTACAGGTAAACAGCATAGAAAAACATCTAAAAAAATGAGTTCCAAAAATAGCGATTTGGATGTTTTTGAGAGCAAAACATCCATCTGCTGGTTTATGCCACTTTTTGGATGTTTTTCTCTTTTGAAAATGAGCCCCATAGGCCTCTAGTAGGGATGTGCACTGCAAAAATGTTCAGTTTAGGCTCATGTTTAAGTAAATTGAAATTTGAGTTATATTATGATGACTTAAAATCTATTTTCAGAACTGAATTACTTTAATTTTTTCTGTTTGAGCATTCCTCAAACACATCTCAGGGTACTTCAGCTCGTACAAAATGCTGGTGACTGTCTTTTGACAGGCACACCAGGACACCATCACTCATATCTTAGGGACCTTTATTGGTTTTCTGTCCAATTCAATAGCAAATTTAAGATTTTGCTATTGATACATAACAGCACTGTAGAATGATGTTCTCCCTCTGTCCATTTTGCTGAAACAAGGTTGTGTACATTCTCTATTGCTGCTCCTTATGAATAGAACAAGTCACCAAGTGAATTCAGATTGCTTTTTAACACTGCACAGTTTAAGAAACTATTAAAAGCTATGCTTTTTAAGCGTTGCTTTGGGCCCGGTGCTTGAGATCAGCATTACATCATGTCAACATTATATTCAGGGCTTCTTAGTATAGTGTACTATCCATTATCCTCACCATTATTTCTAACTGTTGGGGTAGTAATGAAGTAGTTTAATGATCAAAGTATTCTAGACTATCAATCACCTAGGGCTGGTATTGATTTTATGGGGTACAGTTAGGTAGATAGAAGTCAAGGCCCATTTATAGAACAAACAGAGAAACAGAGAAAATGTACACAATGCGGTATGCCCATCCTTGCTATCTACTCTTCCTATCACTCCCTTAGAGATCCTATACACTTGTCCCAAGCCCTCTTGAATTCAGATACTGTTTTCAACTCAAGGAAGCACTGCAGATGATCTGGAACAGCCTACCAGAGGGACCAAACGACAAGGCTGTGAAGAACTTTCTAAAGTGAATGAAGGCCTGTGCTAAGGGTGGAGGTGGACAGTTTGAGCATTCACAGTGACTGCGAAATTCTGACACATTGTTAACTGTATCATTTGAATAATGTTATTTTACTGTGTTTTAGCTTGAACATTTTTAATGTTCAAAAATCACTAGGTAGTAACGCTAAAATGTCAGTAACATCAACATAGCTTAAAATAACTAAATGTTTAACAGTAATACATAAATATGATGACTGAATAAGTAGGTACACTTTCTCGTTGAAATTCGAAGCAGTTGCTGAGAAAACGGCAAAAGATTTTAGTAGGTTACTTTTTTTTTTGCCTCAGCCTGTATATGTCAAAAGTAAAAAAAAAGAAAAGACGGCTAGATACTATTAAAATGATGATAGTCCCTAAAATCACTTACACGTTGAGCATGATCCCTCTTCTCTTTCCTTGTGCCTTTTATAGGCGACTAGAAAAGATGCTCACCAACTTTTTATGGAATCTTCGATTGCCCAGAATCTCTCTGAGCAAACTTAAGCTCCTAAAAAGGCATGGAGGTGTGAAATTTCCTGATCTCCTGCTTTATCATAAAGCCTTCATTATGCAGCAGGGCATGGAATGGATCTCCCCTGTAAATGTTGCTTCCCCGCCCAGATGGTTATCCTTTGAACAGGCTCTTATTGACCCATTAAAATATTCCCATATCATTGGCATGCGCCTCCCCAAGCGCGTTGTGTCTAATCCGTTCATTCACACTGCCTATAAATTAATGGTATCCTTAGATAAATTAATTGATATCCCTTGTTCTGCTACGCCACTCACCCCTATATGGCATAATCCTAACTTTAAAATTGGCAATAAACAAGTTTCGTGGTCTCAGTGGCAGCGCATAGGTATTTGGGCCTTAAAAGATATGATCCACACGAGTAGGCAGATATGGAAAACCTTCTCAGAGATGAAGTCAGAATTTGCACTGACACCCAATTTTACCAATGGCTTCAGATTAGCTCCATGGTAAAAAAGAAATCCAAAGATAGGTTACACGCCCGGTTCCTGGCCCAAACTCCAGAGCTTATTGATTTTAATCTGAAGCTTCAGCACATTGGTCACGCTGCTTCCCACATTTACAAGTACCTTCTTAGCAACTCCCGCACTAAATGTACTGGTTTACGTAGATGCTGGGAGGAAGACATACAACAACCTATGTCTGATAAGCAGTGGGAACAGCTTTGGAAGTCCCTCTTCCGGTGCTCTAACTCTTCTAATACTATAACGTCTATGTATTTCTTTATGCTTAGATCTCTTTGGACGCCATATAAGTTGCATTTTATCAATTGCTCTAACTCTAGTATATGCTGGTCTTGCCAGTCTCAAGTGGGTACTATAAAGCATCTTACCTTTGATTGTGTGTGCCTTCGTAAGTATTGGCTGGAAATCTGGTCACAGCTGGTAGACATTTTTCACCTTCCTGGCTCACTCACTTATCAATTTGTGATTCTCAGGGATCAGTATTACAAGAGTCTGCTGACTCCTAGTGAAGGGGCTCTTGTTAGCACCATGGTTTCTTTAGCATTGAAGGTAATCTTCTCCCATTGGAAGTCTTTACATCAGGCTACCTACCAGGAATGGTGGAACTTAGTGCTCCAAATTTACAAATTCGAATCACACCTTGCTTCATATAGGGAAAAATGGCTACCACTTGTCTCTTATTTTGAGACGGTACAAAGATAAGTACTAAATGTGATGTATTTTTTGGCATATGCATGCTTTATACTTTGATTTGTATCCTCCAGCCCCCCCTTCCCCTTTCCCTCTTCTTTTCCTCTTCCCTCCCTCTCTCTTGTTTTCACTTAATTTGATTCTGAATGTAGATTGCTGCTTCTTACATGTGAGCTCCGGTATTGCCTTACTTTGTAAAATGTTACTTGTTGTTATGTTGTGAGCTCTTGATTGTTTCTCTATCAAAAATCAATAAAAGAAATTAAACTTAAGAAAAGAAAAGAAAGGTAACGCCGTTGTCATAAAGTTGAATCTGAGTTTTATTGCTGTGTTGGTATTACCATCGTTCACTCTCAAGTATAACATCTAGATCATTTCTGTGATTATTTAAATAGAATGCTATCTTTTAGTGCAAATGCCATTTTGAGTCTTACATAGAGCTCCTTATTCAAAACTACTAATCAAGCAGAAGGGATTTCAATTGTCTTTTTTGTTAGCTTTCATTATGGGTGAATAATAGGGTGTCCTTTTTCTCCTTATTCCATCCCTCTGATCAGTTTTAATTGAAATGTACTCAATATGACAGCTCTTACTGCATTTCTGCATTCTCGTAAATGAAATCTGGATTATGTGAATCTTCCCAGTTTGCAAAAGGCCCTTAGAATTTTTCAGTTTAGGAGAAGTTCAGGAAAAAAGTATTTCGTCTGTGTGAAGTACTGTGCATTCCCTCACAGCATCTGAAAAATGTGATTTTGTTTCACCTTGGAAAAATTCAGTCCACTTAGGAAGGGGATGGGATTTGATTTGATATGCCGCCTTTCTGTGGTTACAATTTTTCTGAATTACTGATCTGAAGAAGAAGATGTGATGTGATGTATTTTTTGTATACTGCTATCTCCCTCTTAACAGAGGTTCATAGCAGTTTAACAAAAAGAAATTATAACCTGGAAAAGGAAAATGATTATGACATAAGCCATTTCATATATAAAATCTCTCGTTTTGAAAGTGCCTCCCCTTTATTGATCAAATTACACTAGCTTATCATCAAAGTGAGAGAATTACCTACAAATTACTTACCTTTATCTTTCAAACACTAAATGGCACAGCTCCAGACTATATGGTACTATTAATAAACTTACCTCAAAGAAACACTAAATATGAGGCAAGAAACTATCTCAGACTACACCTCCCAAATTGCAAAAAAGGGGATCTACAAAACTGTCCACTCTGCAGACTTCACTTACCTAGGAACCAAAACAAGAAATGTACAGGAGTATACTAGATTCCGCAAAATCCTCAAATCGTTCCTATTCAAACAAACCCTCACAAAGAACAACCATATCTCAAACAATTGATTATTACTTGAATTGGTTATTACTCTAGTCACCATTAACTTTCTTTTTGCTTCATGTACAATTTCTCATGCATAATAGATTTTCTAAATGTTAAACATCCATAGCTATCCCAGTATGTTTATGATACTGTATTGTAAAATTGGATTCTTACAACAAATTACTTTCTTATGCATTATTCTTAGTTACTTATCCAATACTGTTTATTGTAAGCCACATTGAACTCAAACTTGTTTGGGATAATGTGGGATATAAATGTCACAAATAAATAAATAAACTGTTTGTAAAGGAGAGATAATCGGAAGACCTGCGCAGTTCCAAAGGAAGCAAAGGCCAGAAATGCGGTGCCTGAAAGCCAAAATATGTTTGAATCTAACACCAAGAAAAGAGGGCAGTAAAAGGTGGAACAAATCCCTTGCTCTCAGAACTCCATGTACAAAAGGAAAAGAAATCAAATTTTAAAAAAATTTCTGAAGCAGAGCCATCAAACATTTTGAAAATTAAACAGGCTAACTTAGAACTCTGCAGGGTTGCCGAGAGGGGGAGCAGGGTGGGACAAAATTCCCCGGGCCTGGGCCTCCAGGAGGGGCCCAGCGCCGCAGTCCCCTCCACCCGCCCTCCTCCATCCACCACTGGGCCGGGCCCTCCTGAATTCAAATCATAGCGCCTCACCTCGCTCCGTGTGAAAGAAGCGCTGCAGCGGCAGTCTGCAGATCGCCTCCCTTCGGGCCTTCCCTCCCTGTCTCCCGCCCGGTGGGACACAGGAAGGGAAGGCCTGAAGGGAGGCAAGATTGATAGCTCAACTATCTTCATGTACTTACCACAGGAGGAGTAGCCTAATGGCTAATGCAGTGGCATTGAATTTTGGAATTGTCTCCTGAGTCCACACAGCTTTGATCCAGTGTATATGGTCTGCTTCAGATGTTGGATTGTGAGAAGTAGCCTAATGGTTAGTGCAGTGGCTTGAAAACCAGGAGAAGTGGGTTCAATTCTCACTGCAGCTCCTTGTGACTCTGGGCAAGTTCCTTAACCCTCCATTGCCTCAGGTACGAAATAAGTATTTTTTACACATTTGGGGTAATTCTAGAAAGTAGGCGCTAACATTTACACATCAGTTATTTGCATAAATATTTAGAATATTAGCACATATGTGCACATACTGTAAAGTGGGGGTCCGCTTCCTCCTCTTGGGTGGAGCCGGCAAGCCTGCGGGGCTCCCAGGGTTCCAGGACAGATGCTGCTGATACTGGGACTCAAGGCCAAAGTATTTTATTATCAAGGCACTTTCATACCAAAAATCATAATATATTCTTCAAAACAAAAGATACAGCCCTCTTAATATAGTCTTCAAAAGAAAAAGGTACAGTCCTCATAAGATAATCTTCAAAAGAAAAAAAAAAGCTACAGTCCAGGTCCCAAAATCCCTCAGCAAACGCTCAGCTCCTCAAGTCCTCAGGTCTTCTATTAGGGCATTAGCTTTCCCTTTCCCCTCCTTCAGAAGGGTTTAGTAAGAGTTCAGCACACTTCCAATATAGCACAACAGTTCAGAACAAATCTTCATGGCCAGTCTTTGCACATCAAACCAATACCACAAATCACCTGCCTTTCCACAGCACAGAAGGAACCCTGTAAGAAGCAGGGTTGGCAGCAGTTTCTCCCACCTCTCAGCACCACACCCGGTGTGGCCTCCTCCACTGCCTTCAAGTGCTGAGCAGGGCAACCTTTGAATTCTCTCACTCCATGGTAGCTGGCTCCTCTCCCTTAAGCAGCTCTAGTGGCATGCTACTTCCTTCCTCCACATACTCCATGGAATCTCTCTCTCCATTCATCTCCCCTCTCCCCTGGTGACTGAGAACCTCCAGGAAATCTGCTCTCCCCTTCTCACAGCTGGGGGGAATTATATACTGATGGCGAAAAGCCAGGGAAACTGAGCTTCATCCTTCTCTCTCCCTCTAGTGGGGAAAGGAGTAACAGGCTCACCCTGCCTCGAGCCATTGCTCCCCCTGCTGGGGCTGGGAATCCATTTCATTTTTTTAGGACTACTCTCTTCTCTCATTCTTGCAAGGACTTCTGGGACCCGTAGTTCTGGGCTCAACTGCTTCACTGGGGAATCTCTTGGGCTTGCCTTGTCACAATACGCATGTATATGCTGAATACGTACTGAAGCATTATTTGGTAAACACATGATATCTGTGATAGTGCATGTTTTATAGGTGAGCACACTGAGTGCATATCACTGGAATTGAGGAGCACACTGCTAGTCCTATGATTGCTGTAATAGTTTGTACTTAAGCATGTACATGTATAAATGCCCAGTTACACTAGTTTTCTATAAAGGAAAATATACATCTTCTTTTCTTTACAGAATATGCAACTATCAGGTACCCTCTGGTAGACGCACTGTTGTAGAATTACCCCTTCTGAAAGTAATTTTATAGCAAGGCATCTATGCGTCTTTATAAAATACTAGCATTAGTGACAGTAATTGTGCCTACCTTGCAGGCATGGACACTGACACTTCCTCTCGAGCAGAACTAAATGCTCACACCTGCTTTCTGCAAACAGACACATAGATTTGTGTATTTTATAATATACATGTGTACTTGTGAAGGCTGCCCATGCTCTGCACAACCTCTGTCCCTGTACACATCTACCAGCAATGTACATTGTATTTATTTATTTATTTTACATTTGTATCCCACATTAACCCAAAGTGTGTGACAATAAAACATACATAATCAATAAACAAAAAACAAACCAACAAACAATCATCTTAAAAGTACAATCAAAACTAAATCTAAATGATATAAGTCCCTTCACAGACAGTGCAAAGACTCACATCACAGTCACTTTGATATCCTTCATTCTTCTATAAAGGCCTTTAAAAAACAATGAGTCCTTAAGTGTCGCTTGAACAGTTGAGTATTATCGCATAATCTTAAATGACCAGGAAGAATATCTCAAAGTGAGGGTCCAGCAACAGAAAAAGTACTTGCTCTCATTTCAGCATAATGATACATCAGAGAAGAAGGTAAACACAACTGCTTCAGTCTTTCAGACCTCAATGATCACCTCAGGAAATACATCCTTAAAACATTACTAAAATATACAAGTACCTTCCCATATACACGTTGATGTATAACAACAAGAACTTTAAACATAACTCAATACCTAACAGGCAAGCAGTGGAGCTTTTTTTTAGCACTGGAGTGATATGTGCTGATCTTGACACTCCAGAACTTAACCGTGCCTCCACATTTGGAACGATCTCCAGAGCCTGGAATCTGGACAATGACATACCTAAATATAAAAATTACAGTAATCAATTTTTATCAGAACTAGGCTCTGCATGATCACCCAAAAATCTGACAGCAGCACCAACATGCTCAATAAAGCTGAAAAAAAAACTGTAAAAATGACTTGATCTACTTGCTTTTACTTGATTAAATTTCCATCTAGCATAACACCAAGGTTTCAAATAAATGTTTTAGAAATCAGGTTTACCACAAAATATACAAAAGTTGTGGGTAAACCTGGATCTAAAGTTCTAACAACAAGCATAATCTGAATTTCTGACACATTCAGTGACAATTTATGTTGCAACATCTAGTCCATGATCTTATCCAAACATTAAAAAAACTTAGACCCAGGACCAAATATATTTTTTCCAAAAGGGAAAAAAGATGTACATCATGAGCCAGATTCTATATAAGGTGCCTAGAAAATCCACACGGTAAACATTTCCGCCTTAACATATTCTATAAGCGGCACCTAGATTTAGGCATGGTATATAGAATACGCTTAGTTGTTTTGTTTTTTTTTATTTGTACCCCGCACTTTTTCCCACTCATGGCAGGCTCAATGCGGCAGGCAATGGAGGGTTAAGTGACTTGCCCAAAGTTGATATCCCAGCGCCTAAAACTACGTACCTCCATTTACACCAATGAAAATGTGACGTAAATCCCTACGTGTAGATTTACGCACACTGGGCCATATTGTATAATAATGTGCATAAATTTTGGAATGCCCACGAAATGCCCATTTCCCCACCCATAACCACACCCCTTTTGAACTGCATGCATTTGAATGTAGGCACAGTTCATTACAGAATACGCTTAGCGAGTTGTATGTGTAAACTCTAATTATTGCCCATTAGTGCTCATTATTGCTTGTTAAATGCTGTTATCAGTGCTGATTAGTTTGTTAAGCCAATTAAGTTACATGCATTGTCAGGGCCACCGAGAGACTAGGCCGGGCCCGGGGCAAGGCCGTCCCGCCTCCGCCCCCCCCCCCCCCCCCCCCCCCCGCTGCTGCCCCACCACTCCCCCTGCTGCTGCTGCTGCTGCCGCCCGCCCCCCGTCGCTCCCCCTGCCGCTGCTGCCCCCCGTCGCTCCCCCCACCGCTGCGGTCCACGGTCTCACCTGCCTGCCTCCACGGCTCTGGGCCCCCTTCATTCAAAGCGGCAGTCACAGATTGCGTGTCTTCTGGCCTTCCCTCCCTGTGTCCTGCCCTCGTCTGAGGTAACTTCTGGTTTCCGCGAGGGCGGGACACAGGGAGGGAAGGCCAGAAGAGATGCGATCTGCGACTGCCGCTTTGAATGAAGAGGGTCCGGAGCCAAGGAGGCAGGCAGGTGAGACCGGGGACTGCAGCACCAGCGGCCTGATCCCGACGCCGGGCCCCCCTTGGAGGCCCTGGGAATTTTGCCCCCTCTGCCCCCCCCCCTCGGCAGCCCTGCGCATTGTTATAGACAACACTTGGATTTCAGCGTGTTACTCTAGGCGCGATACATAGAATCCGGGGGCATGTTCATAAATTCTGTAGGAAATGCGATTCCTGAAGCACAGTACCAAGAGAGATCATGAACAATTTGAAGAGTACTGCCGACATTGCAGAACCCTGTGGCACACCCCGAGTAATAGAGAAATTTGCTGAGACAGTATCCTCTGTTCGAACATGAAATGAACAATCCTGTAAATAAGATTTAACCCATGAATGTACATGACCTTGGATACTTAGATCAAACAAAAGCTGATGATCGATAGTGTCAAAGGCAGATACAATATCTAATGTGACAATGCAGAAACAAAGGTTCCAAACCATACCAATTCTTATCTCATCAGTCATAGACAATAACAGGAATTCTACGCTATGATGTGTTCTAGAACCATATTGGTGATCATCCAATATATGTCTTTCTTTCACTAGTGATTTAACCGGCCAGGAACTGTTTCTGGCCAGTTAAATCACTTTGAATATCTCCCCCTATGTATTCAATTTCTTATATACTGTCTGGAATCTAACAAAGCAATGTTCCGTACATTCAGGTACAGTAGAGATTTTTGTCCATGGAGATCTGACAATCTGAGGCAATGGAGGGTTAGATGACTTGCCCATGATCACAAGGAGCTGCAATGGTATTTGAACCAGGCTTCACTGGTTCTCACCTGCTCCTCTATTAGGCTACTTCTCCACTCCCTTCTTTTTAAATTCAGACAGCACATACATTACAGGGTTCTCAATATAGTTTCTTGGCAATACTGAGACTGTTACATTGCTGCAGCTAGATAGGTAGCACACTTTAGAAATGATGAAGAGTTAGATAATATGCTAATTAGCACTTTTGTAGACATAAGAGAGCTTAAGAATTTTTTGTCATGACGTGAATTACATTTTACTTATAATAAAGGCCATTTGGAAGTAATGCTTCATTCTGCCATCCTATTGTAGTATCTATCTATTATATTCTTCTCTTTTGGAGAAAATGGACTGGATTACAAAAGCCTGAAGTGCTAACAGTCTTTCTAGAAAAACAGTTGAAATTTGGAATCCTTTTTCTATTAGAGCAGAGCATAGATGTTGGTGACAGAAAAGGATTATTTGATCCGCCCAGTCTACCCATTAGTAGCTAGTGGCAAGTGGATTTGCATATCTTCAGTTCAGTTTTGAATAACCCGTTTGTGGCTCATTTAGCTAATACGTGGAAACTTCTGGAGTATAAATTTAAGAAGGGGAAGAAGATGTCCACTTTAGCACAAAATAACACAGGAACCTGAATTCCCGGCGGGGGGAGAAGGAGGAATATTCAAAGAATGGAGGCGGAAGGGTCTGATGAAGTTTAGAGATCTTTTGGAGGACGGGGAGATGAAGACATTTAGAGAACTTCAGCAGGAGTTTGGGATACCGGATACAGATCTGTTTGCTTACACCCAGATTAGAACTTTTATGTGAGGACAAAGGTGGCTGAAGGGGGACCCATTGGAGAGGGAAGTTGAGGAAAACTTGTGGGAAACATTGGCTACAGGGATTAGGGGTATCTCCAGGCTTTACAAATTCCTCAGAGGGGAATTGACAGACAAATTATTATTCATGAAAACATGGGAGAGAGAACTACAAGAGGAAATTAGTTTGAAAAAAATGGGCAATCCACACCACTAACATTAACCATACCTCAAGCCTGCCCCCATATTTCGTCATCTTATCAGTTTCTATACAACTTGCTTATCTCTGTAAAACGTTGTATCCATATATTGTGTTATCTCTGTAATATCTGTACCTATTCATTGTAAGCCGCACTGAACCTGCTATTGAGCGGGAAAGAGCGGGGTATAAATGCTGCACGTAAAAATAAAAATGCTTCTTAAATTAATGAATGTTTATCTTTAAATTATTTACTCAATCTATTTTTTTCCAGAGTTCCATAGGACAACCAAACCAGCTTTCAAATGTGGAGGAGTAGCCTAGTGGTTAATGCAGTGGGCTTTGCTTGTGGTGAGCTGGGTTTGATTCCCACTGCAGCTCCTTGTTTGTGACTCGGGACAAGTCACTTTTAATCCACCATTGCCCCTGGTACAAAATAAATACCTGTATATAATACGTAAACCTCTTGGATTGTAACCACAGAAAGGGTATGATACATACCTGTAGCAGTTGTTCTCCGAGGACAGCAGGCTGATTGTTCTCACGACTGGGTGACGTCCGCGGCAGCCCCCACCAACCGGAAATAAGCTTCGCGGGACGGTCAGCACGCAGGGCACGCCCACCGCGCATGCGCGGCCGTCTTCCCGCCCGTGCGCGACCGCTCCCGCCAGTTGAATGACTAGCAAAAAATATGAAACACACAACTCCAAAGGGGAGGAGGGAGGGAAGGTGAGAACAATCAGCCTGCTGTCCTCGGAGAACAACTGCTACAGGTATGTATCATACCCTTTCTCCGAGGACAAGCAGGCTGCTTGTTCTCACGACTGGGGTATCCCTAGCTCTCAGGCTCACTCAAAACAAGAACCCAGGTCAATTGAACCTCGCAACGGCGAGGGTATAACAGAAATTGACCTACGAAGAACAACTAACTGAGAGTGCAGCCTGACCAGAATAAATTCGGGTCCTGGAGGGTGGAGTTGGATTTACACCCCAAACAGATTCTGCAGCACCGACTGCCCGAACCGACTGTCGCGTCGGGTATCCTGCTGGAGGCAGTAATGAGATGTGAATGTGTGGACAGATGACCACGTCGCAGCCTTGCAGATCTCTTCAATAGTGGCTGACTTCAAGTGGGCCACTGACGCTGCCATGGCTCTGACACTATGAGCCGTGACATGACCCTCAAGAGTCAGCCCAGCCTGGGCGTAAGTGAAGGAAATGCAATCTGCTAGCCAATTAGAGATGGTGCGTTTCCCGACAGCGACCCCTAGCCTGTTAGGGTCGAAAGAAACAAACAATTGGGCGGACTGTCTGTTGGGCTGTGTCCGCTCCAAGTAGAAGGCCAATGCTCTCTTGCAGTCCAATGTGTGCAACTGACGTTCAGCAGGGCGGGTATGCGGCCTGGGGAAGAATGTTGGCAAGACAATTGACTGGTTAAGATGGAACTCCGACACCACCTTCGGCAGGAACTTTGGGTGGGTGCGGAGCACTACTCTGTTGTGATGAAATTTGGTATATGGAGCATGAGCTACTAGGGCTTGAAGCTCACTGACCCTACGAGCTGAAGTAACTGCCACCAAGAAAATGACCTTCCAGGTCAAGTACTTCAGATGGCAGGTATTCAGTGGCTCAAAAGGAGGTTTCATCAGCTGGGTGAGGACGACGTTGAGATCCCATGACACAGCAGGAGGCTTGATAGGGGGCTTTGACAAAAGCAAGCCTCTCATGAATCGAACGACTAAAGGCTCTCCAGAGATGGCTTTTCCTTCCACACGATAATGGTAAGCACTAATCGCACTAAGGTGATTCCTTACTGAGTTAGTCTTGAGGCCAGACTCTGATAAGTGCAGAAGGTATTCAAGCAGGTTCTGTGCAGGGCAAGAACGAGGTTCTAGGGCCATGCTCTCACACCACACGACAAACCTCCTCCACTTGAAAAAGTAACTCTTTTTAGTGGAATCCTTTCTAGAGGCAAGCAAGACCCGGGAGACACCCTCAGACAGACCCAGCGCAGTGAAGTCTACGCCCTCAACATCCAGGCCGTGAGAGCCAGAGACTGAAGGTTGGGGTGCAGCAACGCTCCGTCGTTCTGCGAAATGAGAGTCGGAAAACACTCCAATCTCCACGGTTCTTCGGAGGACAACTCCAGAAGAAGAGGGAACCAGATCTGACGGGGCCAAAAGGGCGCGATCAGAATCATGGTGCCGCGGTCTTGCTTGAGCTTCAGTAAGGTCTTCCCCACCAAAGGTATGGGAGGATAAGCATACAGGAGGCCGGTCCCCCAATGGAGGAGAAAGGCATCCGACGCTAGCCTGCCGTGTGCCTGAAGTCTGGAACAGAACAGAGGCAGCTTGTGGTTGGTCTGAGAGGCGAAAAGGTCCACCGAGGGGGTGCCCCACGCTCGGAAGATCTTGCGTACCACTCTGGCATGGAGCGACCACTCGTGCGGTTGCATGACTCTGCTCAGTCTGTCAGCCAGACTGTTGTTTACGCCTGCCAGGTACGTGGCTTGGAGGAGCATGCCGAACCGACACGCCCAACGCCACATCCCGACGGCCTCCTGGCACAGGGGGCGAGATCCGGTGCCCCCCTGCTTGTTGACGTAATACATTGCAACCTGATTGTCTGTCCGAATTTGGATAATTTGACAGGACAGCCGATCTCTGAAAGCCTTCAGTGCGTTCCAGATCGCTCGGAGCTCCAGGAGGTTGATCTGCAGATCCTTTTCCTGGAGGGACCACAGACCCTGAGTGTGGAGCCCATCGACATGGGCTCCCCACCCCAGGCGAGATGCATCCGTCGTCAGCACTTTCGTGGGCTGCGGAATTTGGAATGGGCGTCCCAGGGTCAAATTGGTCCGGATGGTCCACCAGAGCAGTGAAGTGCGGCAACTGGTGGAGAGGCGGATGACATCTTCTAGATTCCCGGTGGCCTGGAACCACTGGGAAGCTAGGGTCCATTGAGCAGATCTCATGTGAAGACGAGCCATGGGAGTCACATGAACTGTGGAGGCCATATGACCTAGAAGTCTCAACATCTGCCGAGCTGTGATCTGCTGAGACGCTCTGGTCTGCGAAGCCAGGGTCAAGAGATTGGTGGCCCTCGCTTCGGGAAGGTAGGCCTGAGCTGTCTGGGAATTCAGCAGCGCTCCTATGAATTCCAGAGACTGAGTTGGCTGGAGATGGGACTTTGGGTAATTTATCACAAACCCCAGCAGCTCCAGAAGTTGGATAGTGCACTGCATGGACCGGAGGGCTCCTGCCTCCGAGGTGTTCTTGACCAGCCAATCGTCGAGATATGGGAACACGTGCACTCCCAGCTTGCGTAGATAGGCCGCTACCACCACGAGGCACTTGGTAAACACTCGTGGGCAGAGGCGAGCCCAAAGGGCAGCACACAATACTGAAAGTGCCGTGCGCCCAGTCGGAATCTGAGATACTGCCTGTGAGCTGGCAGTATCGGGATGTGAGTGTATGCGTCCTTTAAATCCAGGGAACATAGCCAATCGTTTTTCTGAATCATTGGCAGAAGGGTGCCCAAGGAAAGCATCCTGAACTTTTCTTTGACCAGGAATTGTTCAGGCCTCTCAGGTCTAGGATGGGACGCATCCCCCCTGTTTCTTTTCCACAAGGAAGTACCTGGAATAGAATCCCTGCCCTTCCTGCCCGGGTGGTACGGGCTCGACCGCATTGGCGCTGAGAAGGGCGGAGAGTTCCTCTGCAAGTACCTGCTTGTGATGGGAGCTGAAAGACTGAGCTCCCGGAGGACAATTTGGAGGCAGGGAGGCCAAATTCAGGGCGTATCCGCACCGCACTATTTGGAGAACCCACTGGTCGGAGGTTATGAGAGGCCACCTTTGGTGAAAAAATTTTTACCTCCCTCCGACCGGCAGATCGTCCGGTACGGACACTTGTAGGGCGGCTATGTTCCCGTGGATCCAGTCAAAAGCCCGTCCCCGGCTTTTGCTGTGGAGGCGCAGGGGGCTGCTTAGGCGCACGCTGTTGACGAGAACGAGCGCGCTGGGGCTGTCCCTGTGCCTGACGAGGCCTTCGGGCCGGCTGGTTGTACCTACGCTTTGCAAAAGAATAGGGTGCAGCCTGCCGTGCCCGGGAAAAACGCCCACCCGTGGGGGCGGGTGCTGAAGGCGCCCGGTGGGAGAGCTTGTCGAGAGCGGTTTCCCGCTGATGCAGTTGGTCCACCATCTGCTCGACCTTCTCACCGAAAATGTTATCCCCCCGGCAAGGGACGGCAGCCAGTCTCTGCTGGGTGCGGTTGTCCAGGTCAGAGGCACGCAGCCATGAGAGCCTGCGCATCACTATACCTTGGGCCGCAGCACGAGATGCCACGTCACAGGTGTCAAAAATCCCCCTGGACAGGAACTTTCTGCACGCCTTCAGCTGCCTGACCACCTCCTGATAAGGCCTGGACTGCTCCGGCGGGAGCTTATCGACCAGGTCCGCCAGCTGTTGCACATTGGTCCGCATGTGGATGCTCATATAGAGCAGGTAAGATTGGATGCGGGTCACGAGCATGGAGGATTGGTAGGCCTTCCTCCCAAATGAGTCCAGAGTGCGAGACTCCCGCCCCGGGGGCGCCGAGGCGGTATCCCTCGAACTCCGTGCCCTCTTGAGAGCAGAATCCACGACCGCTGAGTCATGGGGCAACTGGGGCCGCATGAGCTCTGGGTCAGAGTGGATCCTGTACTGGGACTCTGCTTTCTTGGGAATGGTGGGATTAGTTAGTGGTCGCACCCAGTTCCGGAGCAGCGTCTCCTTCAGGACATTGTGCAGCGGTACCGTGGAGGACTCTCTAGGTGGTGATGGATAGTCGAGGACCTCGAGCATCTCGGCCCTCGGCTCTTCCACAGAGACCACGGGAAAGGGAATGCTTATAGACATATCCCGCACAAAGGAGGCAAAGGAGAGACTCTCAGGAGGTGAGAGCTTCCTCTCCGGTGACGGCGTGGGGTCCGAGCGAAGGCCTGTAGACTCCTCGGAGGAGAAATATCTCGGGTCCTCCTCTTCCCCCCACGAGTCCTCGTCCTCGGTATCGGACATTAGCTCATGTAGCTGAGTCCGGTACCGGGCCCGGCTCGACGTCGAGGCACCAAGGTCTCGGTGTCGTCGAGCGGTGGACTCCCGCGCCGGCGGGGACGGAGCTCCCTCCATCGACGTCGACGGGGACTCCACCTGCGTGGCTGTCGAGACCGGCACCGCAAGCGGCGGCGGTTGTCGACTGCCCCGGCGCCGGGCTAGAGCTCGCCGGCGCCACAGTCATCGGCGCCGAGGCGCAAGCACCCCCGGCGCCGGCACAGCCTGGCGCTCAGCCCTTCCAGGATCCCCGGAAGGATGGCTCTGAGGCACTCGTCCAGGCCCGCTGCCGGGAAAGGCGGTGGGGCCGGTAAGGGTGTCGGTGCCGGAAGCTGCTGGGGCCAGGAGATGGCACCGAGGGTGCCGGAACCCCGACGCGTCGGTACCTCCACCACCGACGGAGATCTCTCCTCTCTGCGATGACGCTTCGGCGTCGACTCCTCTTCAGGGTGCACCGAGGGCTCCCGGTGACGGCGCTTCTTGTCTTTTTTCCGGTGCACGTCACCGGTGCCGGAGGGCATGGAGGAGGAGGAGGTCGATCCCCCTCGGTCTCGGGGTACCGGGTCCGACAGGGTTCGGTCCCGTGGCTCACGAGTTGAGGGAGTGACCGGGGCCGACTGCCCACGCGGTCTCTCTACCCCACTCTCGCCGGCGGACCGGCGGGCCGACGGGACCTGTTCTCCTGGGGTCGCTGCCATCGGTGCCGATGTCTCGGGCATCGATACCGGTACCGAAGAACCGGTCTTCGATACCGATGCCGTCGAGGTCGACGTCGAGGGGCCGGCGCAAGTTCCAAAAAGACGGTCCCGCAGAACTTGCCTCGCAACCTGAGTCCGTTTCCGGAGACCGAGACACAAAACGCACGACTTGAGATTGTGCTCCGGCCCGAGGCACTGGAGGCACCAAGCGTGGGTGTCGGTCTGCGAGATCGGCCGGCCGCAGCGACCACACTTTTTAAATCCACTCGGGACCTTCGAGGACATCGACGGAAAAATCGCGTCGGCGAAGTCAAAGTCGGCAATGGTGGCTAAAATCACACCACGAAAATTGTAACCGACCGAGCGGCCACTAGGCCGCAACGAGGCGTCCCCGCTAGAAAGTGAGGGAAAAGAAGGAGCGCGTGCTCCACACGCGCAAAATTCTTTTTTTTTTTTTTTTAATAAAAGAGAAAGAAGAAAAAGAAGAGGCCGAACAGGCCAAAAGCGACGATCCGCGTAAACGCGGTCGAAAAAATCCGGCGGCTGAAACGAGAGAGAGGGGAAAACACAACTCTCTCAGTCGCGGAAAAAAAGTAACTGGCGGGAGCGGTCGCGCACGGGCGGGAAGACGGCCGCGCATGCGCGGTGGGCGTGCCCTGCGTGCTGACCGTCCCGCGAAGCTTATTTCCGGTTGGTGGGGGCTGCCGCGGACGTCACCCAGTCGTGAGAACAAGCAGCCTGCTTGTCCTCGGAGAAAGCAGTATATCAAGAAACACAATTAAAACACCAACAAATACCATAACATAAGAACTGCCATACTTTTGACCAAATGTCTTTCAAACCCAGTATCCTGTTTTGTCAGTGGCCAATCTAGATCACAAATACCTGGCACAATTCCAAAAAGTGAATAGTTCCCAAGCTACTTTCCTCCAGAGATAAGCAGCGGCTTTCTCCAGCTCTACCTTAGTAATGGTTTATGGACTTTTCTTCCAGGAATTTATCCAAACCTTTTCTAACCCAGTACACTAACTAGTTTTGGTTTTACTATATCATCAAATAAGTTCTAGAGCCTATGTATTGAGTGAAAACTAGTTCCTCATATGTGCTTTAAATGTACTACTTTGTAACTTTATGGAATGTATCCTAGTCTTTGCACCTTTCTGAAGTGTAAACAATCAAATTTTACTCCACTCAGCATATACACCCTCACAAAACTGTTCTTCAAGCTGAAGAGCCCTAACCCCTTTAGCCTTTCCTCATAGGAGAGTTGTTCCATCTCCTTTATCATTTTGCTCTCCCTTCTCTGTACCATTTTAATTCCACTATATCTTTTTTGGGATGTGATGACCAGAACTGCACACAGTACTGGCGGTGCAGTCTCACCATGATATTCATTTTTTTTATTCTTCACTTCCTTTCCTAATAATTCCTAACAGTCTGTTTGCTTTTTTGGTCTCTGCCTTATAACATAAAAAAGTTATAAAAGCAAAACCAGAAACATCTTGGGCCGTGACGTAGCTAGAACTGAATGAGCCCCGGGCAGAAAATCTGAGATGGGCCTCCTATAACACCATCTCTACCAAGGTGGTGGGGACCCAGGTAGGTGGAGAACACCCTTTAAGAGCTTCAGTAAACAAACACTGAAAAAGTAAAAAGCAAACATACTCCAGACCTATATTAAAAAGAACTCTCACAGTAATAGAAATTGAAATACAAGATATCAGAGGTTCGCATTTCCCAAAGCTGACATATTACAATTAACAAAATTCATAAATTTAAAAAATCCTTTTTTTTTATACCTTTGGTCTCAGTGTCTCCAGCTTTTCTCTGGGTTTTCTTAACCTGCGTCTTCCCTCTATGTATCTGTCCCTATCCTCTCTCCATGTTCAGTATCTCTACTCTGTGTCCCTATCTTAATCTGTCAGCATCCCCCTCTGTCGCTATCCTTCCCCTTGTATCAAACATCTCCCCCTCTGTGACCTTGTCTCTCTCCCTTGTGTGTGTGTGTGTGTGTGTGTGTGTGTGTGTGTGTGTGTTTGTCTGTCTGACCCTTCCCTCCCTGGTTTAGGATCTCCCCCCCCCCCCCCCCTTGGTCCAGGGTCTCTTTTTTCACCCATCCCAGTCCCGCATCTACTCCCTCTTTTCCCCCTCTCTTTTGGTTCAGGTCTCTCTCCCTTTTTCTCTCTTCCCTCTGCTTTCCCTCCCCCCCCCCCCCCCCCCCATGCTTCGGTCCAACATATCTCTAGCTCCCATCCTCCTTATCTTTGTGCCCAGGTCCAGCATCTCCAAAGCTCCTCACCCACCTTCTGGTCTTTCAAATGCTGTGGCAGGTCACAGCAAAGATAGCGCTGAAAGCTGCCTCTCTCTGGCTGATTAAGCTTTTTCCTCTGCCACTTCCTACCCACAGGAAGTTGCATCAAAGAGACAGGATACAGCAGAGGAAAGGCTCCACCAGCAAGAGAGGGAGCTTTCAGTGCTATCTCCGCTGAGAACTGCAACAGCATTTGGAGGACTGCCGGTCAGGTGAGAAGCTGGACAGATGCCAGACCCAGGCACGAGGAGAAGAGAGGAGTCAGCTACAGGCGGCCCCTTCTATTGGGTAGCCCTGAGCATTTTTTCAGGCTTGCTCAGTGGTAGTTATTCTTCTGATACAGGGCATATCTATTACATAATACCATCACAACACATTTGGGGTAATTTTTAAAACTGTGCACATCAAATTAAAAAATATGCCCATATTTTTCTCCATGTAGAAATGGCTGGATTTTCATAGTGAAACAAACCGCCCTAGAGAAGATGGGATTGTGCTCAGCATCACTATCCTGGGATGAAAGAAGGCAGTATTGAAGGAGGTAACATGTGCATCAGGGAAATTAAATGATTGCCTGGATAACCATCCCCTGCAGATGGTTGAGAATGTGAGGTTTAAGCATCTGCCCCTAAATATCAAGTGCCCTCCAAGACATCCTTTAGTAGGTGATCCCCATCCTGTATAATCAATGCAATGCTTGCTTGCAGGCACAGCTGGCAAACACAGAGGCAGTAGCATGCATTTCACCATCAACATCTGGACCATGCTTAGCTTTCCCTGATGACACACTGATGGCAGCTCAACAAGGAAGGAGCAGGCTGTAGGTATTATTATTTATTTAGATTTTGCTCACACCTTTTTCGGTAGTAGCTCAAGGTGAGTTACATTCAGGTACTCTGGATATTTCTCTGTCCCAGGAGGGCTCACAATCTAAGTTTGTACCTGAGGCAATGGAGGGTTGAGTGACTTGCCCAAGATCACAAGGAGCAGCAGTGGGATTTGAACCAGCCACCGCTGGATTGCAAGACCAGTGCTCTAACCACTAGGCCACTCCTCCGCCAGGAACAGAGCATAGGTGGGCTGTGCTGCACATCCAGGTAGTGGGTTACAGTTATATCTGGGCCCATATCTTAGTGGAAATAAGTGCAATGATGGAAGCTGATAGTTATGTCAAAGAAAGACAACCATGATTCCTGGATATTTTGTAACAAAGGATGGCAAAAATATGAGGAATGCTTTTATGGGATTCAATGCTTTGCACACTTGCTTCACCTAGTTGTAAGAGATTATTTGGTTCTGGGAACCAAGGCAAGTGGCAGCCTGTCCTGAAAGTACAGGAAAATAGCAGGGTATTTTGCCAAAGTGTGAGGCGAGGGGTACATGAGCTGAAAGAGACTGAGAAACTATCCATGGCATCTGTCTACCAGTTCAGTTAGGATGTAGGCACCAAGTGGAATACCACCCAGCCAATGCTGGAGAGGTTAATGGAGCAGTGGATTCCAAGATCAATATTGAAAGCCGCCTGGGGGGGGTCAACATTGGAAAAACATAACTCAGGCAAAAGAAATCCTGAAGCATTACACGAATGGTATCTAATGTTTCTCATTCCTCACACTAGCACTATCTGCTTTTGTCTCACCTAGAACGTAAGCTGCACTGAACCCTGGAAAGGGGAAATTAGCAGTATGGAAGAATTGAATTGAAGCCCTTCAAGAATACCAAGATGGAATTGAATTTCAGAATAGTGGCGCAGCCAGAAGGCAATTTATGGGTGGGCCAACAGGTTGGATGGCTGGGCACTAAGGTTGAATGAGAAAAACCCATCACCTGATATACCCATACCCTATCCCTACCCCACCCTCATGCTCCACCTCTACTGTACTCCCAATAACCTCAATGATGGTAGCAGTGCAGGCTTCAGTGGCTTCAGGCCACATTGAGGGCTATGGAAAGTACAAGAGACTGCACTCTTCAGTCCCCATTTAGCCACAGTCCCCCAACACATATATGCTTCCCCCATATGGTATTGAAGCCAAATACTTTCTGCATCCACAGAACCCCCTTGCCCTTCCCCAATAATGGATGCAGAGCAGAGCTAGGACATTTCCCATAAAACTCACCAAAGAAATTTTGGTTTCTAGTGTAATCTCAATAGCGGACATATTGTAAAATAATTTTAAAATATCTATAAAACAAAAAGCCACTCGGAACCTAGAGCAAATCTACCATGGCAACACTAACTTCCCAAAAAAATGTAATGTACTGTTTTGGGATCTTGCCAGATACTTGTGACCTGGATTGGCCACTGTTGGAAACAGGATACTGGACTTGATGGATCTTTGGTCTGTCCCAGTATGGCAACACTTATGTACTAAAGATTCTACCTAAGAAAAGGCAGTGCACTAAATATTACAGTGGGGCCCTGAAATATCAATACATTCATCAGGAAAATTAAACAAGACAAATTGCTACAGAGTGCTACATAAAAAACCTCATACTAATAGAATACCTCGGTCAGACACACAGAACATAAATGCCAATTACAGAATAAGTGACCACAGACTAGAAACAGAAATTAAACCAAAACCCCAAGAAGCCAGATCTTGCATGTAGTACAGCACCAGAGAAACAAGAAAGAAAGGCATTTCTTCCTATGCAAAATATAAAGATAGCACATGCCAGGGATAGTGTTAGCGGGGTGCAACTAAGGCAATTGTCCTTTGCTCCTGGCTAGAGAGAGCCCTAATCCTGCTGGGAAGCTGAATATGGCATAGCCTAGTAACAAGCTTTGCAATCACTTCCCAAATTTCTACCCTGGGCCCCAGCCCTGTCTAACACCAGCTCTGGCAAGATGTACATTCCAAATCTGACTTACTCTATTCACAAAATAGAAAATAAAATTACTTTTTCTACTTTTTTATTATCTGGTCATTAATTTTTCAAATTATATTGGTCCCAGTCTCTGGTTTCTGCTTCCCTCTGTCTTCTCGTAACTCACTTACCAGGGTGTCTTCCGTCAATTTGACATTTCTTCTCTCTTGATGGCCACCATCCATCTTCCATCTGTGTCCCTATATTTCCTTGTCCAGTATCTCCTGTGTTCATATCCCTACCTCCATCATCACCCCTCTGTGTCCCTATACCCCCAATGCCCAAAATCAGCAAAGAAGAACAGAAGGAAACCCCTATGCAAATCCAAGGGAAACCAGAAGAGTAGAGGATAACACAAGGGCTTCAACACAAGGATAATCAAAACAAAGGGTCTTTATTGAAGTACCAACAGGGGACAGGGCTGTGTTTCGGTGGAGTGATCCGACTTCTTCAGGGGTCAAATGCAACACTTTGAAAACTCCAAAAGTTTGTGTACTGCCTGATATTGAACAGCTCCATGGAGCTGAATACAATGAGGTATATCGCTGTAGTTCACTGAAACGCTTTGACACCAAAATTGACGATCCTGCAGCTGAAACTCCTACACAAATTTCAGAGATGGGGTATCTTGCAGAACCCACAGACTTGGGATACTAAGTGCACTCGTCAACAGTCTGACCAGACCTGGATTACTGGAGTGATTTGTTTCCCCCTCCCAAAAATTAACATAAAAGAAAAACAAAAAGGAAAAATATATGTCCTCCTCTAGCACAGATATCTTGAGTTGTTCATGCCTCTGTTAGTTGTGCTCTGCCATTCTACTTGCTAATGCCTAGCCTGAGGAGCTGTGACAGGGGAACAGTACTGATGAAACTTATCCTAGGCAGGGGGTATTATCAACCTCTTCTCAAAATGGATGCTCAGAACCGGGGCTCCTAACGAAATATTTTTGTAACATGCAATTCTTACCTGGAATTTGATTCTCATACCTCCCTGACAGTTTGATTCAGTTCTTGAAGATGGCTGTGTTGAAGCTTACTAACCTCCCCTCAACTTTGCTGCCTCTTCCATGTGGGGTTAAAACACTATGAGCAAGACCCCTCTATTTCCTTATGGAAGTTAGTGCTACCAAAGCACTTGGGAGGGATTCATTTTCCAGACTTCTGACAACATCACTCTGCTGATATTTTTTTTGTTCTAGTGATCTCTGGTTAATGCAAATAGATTCAACAGACAGGCATATTTGGTACGTCTTTGAAAAAGACTCCTTTATCCTATCCCACTTAGCCTTCTCCCTGGTATGTCCCTACCAATGAGAAGTAAATGTTCATTGTACATCAACATTTCTAGCTACATTTAAAACTTTTAGAGACCTTGAAAGGGGCCTTACTGGTGATACTGTTTCATTTTTTATAAGAACACCTATCTGGAATAATACAAAAGCCAGTCAGATGGAAGATACTGTATAGCAGTCTAAAAACATTTGAAGACTTGAAGAGTTAATAATGGGCTCTAGATCTTAAACTTTTTCAGAGTTTCAGGATGAATTTAGTCTTTTAGTTAATCAGTTCTTTTCTTGGCTCCAGTTACAACATTCTATTACTTTTTTTGGGTATTCCCTTAGGGCAGCTTTTTATTTATTTGGAACCTGGAAGATGTCTCTTGTCAGAATTGTGATATTACAAAAATCTGCCTCATGGCTGTATAGGAGCTTAATTTTAAGCTTCAGCCAACATAGTGTGGGTGCACAGAAGACCTGGGAGGCAGACTCGGGGGATTTTTACCAGAGAAACAGTGAGAACAATTTTGGAGTAAATTGGTCCATAATTCTTGATCTGCTGCATTTATGCAATCCTTATTTTTTTCATCGCCATAGAACAGGGGTTCTCAACCCAGTCCTCAGGACACATCTAGCCAGTCTGCTTTTCAGGATATCCCCAATTAAAATGCATGAGCTAGATTTGCATGCACTGCCTTCATTATATGCAAATCTAGCTCATGCATATTCATTGTGGGTGTCCTGAAAACTTGAATGGTTGAGTATGTCCTGCGGACTGGGTTGAGAACCCTTGCAATAGAGTAATCCCGACTCCTGTTAAGGTGGCTAAATTCACTCTGATATAGGTACGTTCCCTTACATTCTGTACTTTTGTCCAAGTTTACATCCTTACTGGACAGCCAAGTGAGATAGGATATACTTGATTTTACATTTAGAAGAGCAGCTTTCTTTTGCATAATCATTTTGGAAATCTATAGCAATAAATGTTGGTCTCTCCAAACAAGATTCATTTGTCCTAGATTTCTTCCTGTCATTACCCCTACAGCTAGTCACATGTAATTGGAAGAACAGCATACCGCTACGGTAGAAAAACAATTTTTTAAATAAATAAATAAATGTACAATTCTAGGCAGAGTACAAAAACATACACAATCATTTAAAACATGGAATATAAAAAATAAAACATTCATAATTTAATGATACAAAACCATCAAGATGTAGGACAGAATTTTAAAAACCTGCTCTGTTCCTCTCCAAAGGCACGCTAAAACAAGAAGGTCTTCAAGCCCTTTTTAAATTCTTCTACCTTTCTCAACACTCTAAGATGCAATTGCAAATTATTCTACAGCTATAGGCCCAACTATGTAAAAGATTGATGACCTATATTCCTCTAAATACACAGACTGAAAAGGTGGAACATCCAACAGATTCATTGCACCTGACCGTAAGGATCAAATAGGTTGATTGTAGGTGTAAAATTGATGCAATCACTTTAGAAACTTGACTGGTTAATACTTTAAAAACCAATAATAGTATTTTATATTGACTATGGAACTCAATAGGTAACTTTTGGTGGGATGTAGCATGATTCATGTGCAAATATGAATTTCTTGCAGTGGAAAAATATGAACAAACTTTTATGTCTTCAGCCAAGGAAGAGTTTAGATCATTATATATGTTTGTTGAGTCTAGACATTGTATGACATGGTGCACAACATGCAAATCTAGGGTAATGTTGCTATTTTATTGTATAGAAGTAAAACCCGATTTTAAAAAACTTGAATCCCAGGCAAAGCTTTTATAGAGACATTTGGATACATCGTTCTGTTTCTGACGTCCTGCACGCTGTACTGCAATTTCTTCTTGTGATACTGGTCCAACCATGCTGTTGTAATGAACAGCTACTTCACATATACAGGCTGTGAATCTGGAAGGACAATTGTATCTTTTTACACGTTATTTTACATGGTACATCATCATCTGCCAAACCCCTCTGAGAAAAGTTGCATTGGCTCCCAATCAAAGAACGGATCATCTTCAAAATCTGCACCTTAGTCCACAAAATCATGTACGGCATAGTCCCAGGATACATGACAGACCTTATAGACTTACCAATAAGAAACAAAGTCAGATCATCAAATTGGTAATTCCAATAGTCATAGCATCTTTGATTCCTCCTCATAGCAGCTCTTCCTCACGAGTGAAGAGACATGCAATGCCTGGATCTTTTGATGATCGGGTCTATATAGATGCAATTGGAGTTCCAAGAGAGAGGGGTCCCTGATGAGTTCAAAGCCAGAAACCAGATTGCTGCAGGATTCGAATCTGCCTTCTTTTGGTGGGTGACCATCAACAAGAACGTAGATTGGATTAACTACATATATTACAATCAGCAGAGATTTGTGAATTATACCAGAGATGCGGTTCAAGGTATTGCAGCGCAGTTAGACACCACTAGCAGAATGACCCTTGAGAATAGATTGGTGCTTGACCAATTGTTAGCGGCAGACGACGGCGTGTGCTGCAAAATAGGTACACAGTGTTGCACTTTTATCCCCAACAACACTGCCCCGGATGGGTCAATCACCAGAGCCCTGAAAGGCCTTACCTCGCTGTCAGAGGAATTGGCTGAAAACTCGGGCGTTGATACATCCTGGACTGGTTGGATAGATAAAGCATTTGGTAAATGGAAGACATTTATCATTTCTGCAGCCACCACCATTATCATAGTGGTTGCTATTTTTGTATTAGTAGGATGCTGCATAATTCCGTGTGCTAGAGGCTTAGTAGAACGCTTAATTGAAACTGCCATAACCAAGAAAGCAGCAGCAGCAGGACAATATGTCCTGTATGAAAATCTCCTTCCCAACACCACAGGAGACAATACATTGGACTATCTCCCCATGAGATGGACCAATCGCTATGCAAATGTTAGAGAAGCTGCAGAGGTACCTGCAACTATATAATAGATTAAGAGCACACAGGAATGCAAGATAATGATATAATGCTTTATAAGACGATGGGAGCAATAATCAGTATAACTATGTAATCAATGCAAACATATAATCAGTATATAATCAGTATATAGCCAAAGAATTAATTAGCTTGATGATTGTTAGCAATATATATATATATGTAAGAGTATGATTAAACCTGCATATTAATAGGTTGAAAGATATTACCTTTGTAATCATAGTATGTTACTTAATCGCAGATATGGGTAAGCCCCAAGAGGGGTTAGAATAACACAGAGATGGTGTCTGTGTTGTGACCTGGATTCCAAAATCTTTGCCATACCAGCTTTCAATCAGACTCTCTAAATAGATAGTTTTACAGGATACCTTCTGGAATGGATGGTACCATGGTAAGATAACCCTGGTGTCACCCTATGGGTTAGGGTGAAGAGGGGAATGTTAATATGTGTCCCAGCTTAAGACCCATCCACTGGAATAGTGGTGGGCTGAGTTACATAGCTTAAACTGCTGAAAAGCACTGACTAGGCCTGAAAATCTGATGGGGGCCTTGTAGCTGAGTGCCTGCAGGGCTACTTGGCAAGCCTTATTAGAATTTAGTGTGACAGTCAAAAGCAGTGTAAGGGTCAAGATCAAGGAATTAATGGCTAAAATTCTAAGAAGTTTGGTTCACAAAATGGAGTCTGTCTTTGATAAGATGGCATCCAGAATCACAAGATATAAAACTGATCTCTCTATATTAGGAAAGATGTTTACAACAGGGGCGTATCTGGAATCCGGCGGTAGGGGGGGCCAGAGCCAGAGAGGAGGGGCACATTTTTGCCTCCCTCCCCCCCCCCGCCACCGCCGCCGCCGCCGCCGCCGCCGCCGCCTCTCTCCACCCCCTCCCCGCCGTCAACCCTCCCCCGTTGCTTACTTTTGCTGGCGGGGGGCCCCAACCCCCGCCAGCCGAGGTCCGACCCGCAATCTCCATATTTCGTCTTCCTCCGTGGCCATGTGCTTCAAGGAAGTAACGCTGCAGTGCTGATTGGTTGAATACAGTTCGGCGTCTGACGTCGCAGCGACGTCAGACGCCGAACTGGATTCAACCAATCAGCACTGCAGCGTTACTTCCTTGAAGCACATGGCCACGGAGGAAGACGAAATATGGAGATTGCGGGTCGGACCTCGGCTGGCGGGGGTTGGGGCCCCCCGCCAGCAAAAGTAAGCAGCGGGGGAGGGTTGACGGCGGGGAGGGGGGCCAGGGCGAAATCTGCGGGGGCCCAGGCCCCTGTGGCCCCACGCAGATACGCCCCTGGTTTACAAGTCCGGAAATTGCCGTTATTAAGAAATATTATAAAGGCGGGAGAAGAGGGAGTAGGTGGACACCTGATCTGCGGTTAAGTATGATTCACAGATGAAAAAAAAAAAATGAAAAAAAGTGTCTCTCCATTGAATTGTATGGACAGCGGATACTATATAAGAAATGTAAATCTGGGTAATTTTTGGAGTTTTCCCCAACGCTACCCAGAGGGCAGGGCTATGGTCGGTTGAACTGAGAATCTGACTGATGTGTGTACCAGCTTGAAGTTTCAATTGGTAAGAATAAAGACTATTTCTATCACTAACTTTTCTAGCCTGTGCCACAATTTCTTGATTTTCTATCTGCTTCCTTGGGCATTCCTACACAAATAGTGTTCACATAAGTGCATTATCTTTTACTCTTCCATACATTATGAGGGAGAATAGAGGGCCAAAGATCCACCTAGACCCCAGAAATCATAAAGCCGAGGTCCTGGGTCTTAGATTTGAACTTCGCCTTCTGCCACCCCCTCTGCACCTCCGTGTCAAAATGCGGTCCTCTGAGACTCACACTTCATCCCCATGGGAATGGGTTGTCCGGATGTACAGAATCCCCATGAGAATGGGCTGTCCGGAGGTATAGGGGGGGAGGAGAGATTAACACTACCTAAACCTACACTACCCAAATTGCAAAGGACTGAAATACAAAACTACTTACGCAGCTGGCTTCTCCTACATAAGCACACAACTATGGAATGGGCTCCCAAAAGCTGTGAAAACAATCCACGACCACTTGAACTTCAGGAAATCACAAAAAACCAACCTCTTCAAAAATGCCTACCCCAACGACCCACGTAACACAGCATGACTATGATTGAAGAGGACATCACGCAATCTTCATCCATTCCGACCCTCCACTTATACCTCATACGATCACTATACAACTTTGTATTTGTTATCCACCAACTGGGCAAACGCCTTTGACGGTACTATGTAAGCCACATTGAGCCTGCAAATAGGTGGGAAAATGTGGGGTACAAATGTAACAAATAAATAAATAAATAAAACCAGCTGTGAAAAATAATAAAAAGCGATAACAATGTGGGATACCAATTCTTAGGCAATCAGCTGCTTAGCCACACCACTGCATCATGAAGTTTCACAGAAGGTCCAGACTGGAAAATCGTTTCATCTTCCTATGACTGCATCTGTTCTATTTCACCAATGTAAAATGTATTACTACGTTGATTTCTAAAGTAATCTTTTCTGACAGAAATGCAGAAGGAATGGAACTGTATTTTGATGGCTGTAACTGTGAATACTTAAAAGCTATTTAAATAAGCTCTCTTTTATCATCTCACGTCTCCGCCAGGGCACAAAAGAAGTCCACTTGTCTCATTTTTCAAAATAAAGTTTCCAATCCCATAGCTTGTGAAAATGAACAGCAACTGTATTAATCAAACAGCAACACCATGTGCTGACTATTTTACCTAATTAGGCAGCAAAAAAGTCTATAGATAACTTTTTTGCTTCAATTTCTTGGTATTGGCCTTTACGCCCGTATTCTTTCAGTCCTTAATTGTTATCGCCACTTCTTTCTTTGGTCAGAATTGATCAAAGGTAGGTGACGATGGTGGCGGCGGGGGAGGGTTGGCAGCGGGAGGGGGGTCAAGAAGGTCGGCGGCAGAGGGGGGGCAAAGTTGGTGGTGGCGGCGGCGCCAGGGGGGCTAAAATGTGCCCCCTCACCTGGGCTCTGGACCCCCCTCCCGCCGAAGTCTGGCTACGCCCCTGGTTAGCATTAGCGTGTGGTCATTAAAAGAATCCATGCTCATTCTCTGTCCTGACATTCCCCCTCCCCACAAAGTTAGGAACCTAAATCTTTTGAATATTGGGCCAAAAGTTTCCAGAGAGCAGAATGACATACACAGATGCTACAGGAGATACATAAAGAGAAGGAGAGGTGCTCAGAACAGCTGTGTTTGATTTTATGTTCCCCCTACTACAGACAGAGAAGAAGGCAAAGAAAAGACAGCTGATCAAGTTGAAGCCAGTGACCAAGAATATACAGAGATATAGAGAATATAATTCACAGTAAAAGGCAGATGATCCAAAGGATGAGACAGAAGAAGGCAAGGGATCCAGAGGATGAGGGATGTCCCTTTATTTCAAACGCAAATAAAGTTTCAATTTTTATTAATTTCTTGTGGCTTTTTTTGTTTGTTTTTGCTTTTGCTTTTTTGGGGGGAGGGGTTGTTTTGGGGGGGAGTGGCATGTATGACTGTAGCTTCATGTTTTTAGTGGAAGTCAATCAGATAGTAAGTATCAGTATAAAGAAAAAGTACAGAGACATAAATAAGTACATAAGTATTGCCATACTGGGACAGACCAAAGGTCCATCAAGCCCAGCATCCTGTTTCCAACAGTGGCCAATCCAGGTGACAAATACCTGGCAAGATCCCCGAAAAGTACAATACATTTTATCCCAGAAATAAGCAGTGGATTTTAATAATTTTAATAATGGTCTATGGACTTTTCCTTTAGGAAGCCGTCCAAACCTTTTTTAAACCCCACTAAGCTAACCGCCTTTACTACATTCTCTGGCAATGAATTCCAGAGTTTAATTACACATTGAGTACAGAAAATTTTTCTCTGATTCATTTTAAATTTACTACTGTGTAGCTTCATTGCAAGCCCTCTAGTTCTAATATTCCTAGTATTTTTGGAAAGAGTAAACAAACGATTCACGTCTACCCAGAAGCGGAGCCAGGTTAAAGGCGCGGGGGGAGCGAAAGCGGCACGAGAGCGGACTTCCACTGGCGCCAGCATGTGTTTTCAATGCAACACGTTGGAAAAAAATAGGCACCGGCACCAGCGGAACTCCATTTGGGGGAGCAGCCGCTCCTCTGGCACCCCCCTAGCTATGCCGCTGCATCTACCCATTCCACTCCACTCATTATTTTATAGACCTCTATCATATCTCCCCTCAGCCATCTTTTCTCCAAGCTGAAGAGCCCTAGCTGCTTCAGCCTTTCCTCATAGGGAAGTCGTCCCATCCCCTTTATCATTTTTGTCGCCCTTTTCTGTACCTTTTCTAATCCCAATATCAGAGGTATAATCGAAAGAGAAGGATGCCCATCTTCTGACACAAATCAGAAGATGGGCGTCCTTCTCTCAGGGTCGCCCAAATCGGCATAATCGAAAGCTGATTTTGGGCGTCCTCAACTGCTTTCCGTCGCGGGGATGACCAAAGTTCACGGGGGCGTGTCAGCAGTGTACCTTTTCTAATCCCAATATCAGAGGTATAATCGAAAGAGAAGGATGCCCATCTTCTGACACAAATCAGAAGATGGGCGTCCTTCTCTCAGGGTCACCCAAATCGGCATAATCGAAAGCTGATTTTGGGCGTCCTCAACTGCTTTCCGTCGCGGGGATGACCAAAGTTCACGGGGGCGTGTCAGCAGTGTACCGAAGGCAGGACGGGGGCGTGTTTAAGAGATGGGCATCCTCAGCCGATAATGGAAAAAAGAAGGGCGTCCCCGACGAGCATTTGGCTGACTTTACTTGGTCCAATTTTTTTCATGACCAAGCCTTGAAAAGGTGCCCGAACTGACCAGATGACCACCGGAGGAAATGGGGATGACCTCCCCTTACTCCCCCAGTGGTCACCAACCCCCTCCCACCCAAAAAAAAATTAAAAAACATTTTTTCCAGCCTCTATGCCAGGCTCAAATGTCATACCCAGCTCCATCACAGCAGTATGCAGGTCCCTGGAGTAGTTTTTAGTGGGTGCAGTCACAGTGCATTTCAGGTAGGCGGACCCAGGCCCATCCCCCTCTACCTGTTACGCTTGTGGTAAATGTGAGCCCTCCAAAACCCACCTGAAACCCACTGTACCCACATGTAGGTGCCCCCACTTCACCCCTTAGGGCTATGGTAGTGGTGTACAGTTGTGGGGAGTGGGTTTTGGGGGCTCAGCACCAAAGGTAAGGGAGCTATGCACCTGGGAGCAATTTGTGAAGTCCACTGCAGTGCCCCCTAGGGTGCCCGGTTGGTGTCCTGGCACTATGAATGCTGGCTTCTCCCACAACCAAAGGGCTTGCATTTGGTCATTTTGAGATGGGCATCCTCGGTTTCCATTATCGGCGAAAACCGAGGTTGTCCATCTCTAAGGTCGACCATCTCATCAATTAGGTCGACCATCTCTTAGGTCGACCTAAATGTTGAGATTTGGGCGTCCCTGACCGTATTATCAAAACAAAAGATGGACACCCATCTTGTTTCGATAATACAAGATGCCCCGCCCCTTCACGGGGACGTCCTCAGAGATGGGCACCCTTAGAGATGGGCGTCCCCGATCGAAAATGCCCCTCCACATCTTCCATATGTTAAGAGATTCTTGAATTTTGTTTTATGTATTCCACTGTGAATTATAGGTAATCTGTAAGTGAGCTTCAGTTCATAGATCTGGATCTCACCCAAATCACTAGCCAAAAAATTGTATGATTGCAAGTCCTCCCCTACGTGCATCATTTTATCATTAATTATCACTACATGGCATTATATTAACAGAGGCTAGAGTCAGTTTGGCAGTCAAATGTGTGAACCACTGTTAATTCAAAGGATTAGAGTTACAAGCACATTAACCATGTTATTCTGAAGTCAGGGTGAACTGTCTTAATGCGTCATGCTAATGAAAGCTTACTACCCCATGTCCTTTATTCAGATTGACACAGGGCAGAAAATAAATTGAATCAGTGACCTTTTCTAGTCATTCTTCCCAGGCATGTCATAATGCCCCACATTCCAGAATAATCTGTTTTCGCTTCACAAGATTCTATCTTCTGTCATCATTTGTAACTTTATCAGAATGCCGTAATTAATTCAACTAAGTACTTTCGATCGTATGACAGAGATGTTTTTGAAGCTTATACTGCGTATGGATGAGTGATAAGTATACTTCAAGTGATTTGCATATCATTTAAAAAAATAATCATTTTATGCATAAAAGATTGAGTTACATTGATCACTGATACACACTTAATTTGTCACAAGAAATTTTAAATAACACAGGGCCTAATTTACTAAGGCTGTTTCTATAAGGAACTGCTTAGTTTTAGACAGCAAGAAAGCATGTAAATGGCTGTACTCTAGCAAGTTACACAGATAAGTAGGTACTTTACACAAATAAATCACCTCTTATAGAACACTGACTAGTGGAAAAGTACGCACCATGTTTTGATAGAATGCAGTTTGCCAGTGGATTTTGGGAGGTTTGGGCAGAGCAGACATGAATGCAGGGAAGATATAGAATACTGTAGGGCATGTTTAAGTGATCATTCCTAGAAGTACATGCATTCTCTGCCAATTGTGCTAGTATTCTGGAAAGAAGGGTAAGGGCATAGGCGCCCCGTATAAGAGGCTTGGGGAGGCTAAGCCTCTCCAGCCCAATCGTCGACTTCCGCTTGTGATGCAGCCCACCCTCCCGCCCCGCGCATATTGATCTTTTATTTCCGTGGCAGCGACGTCAATGAAGAAAAAGACTACAGGCTCGCCGCCAGCTTCTCCCTTCTCTCTGCACACAGTGTCCCGCCTTCTGCGGTGATGCATTTCCTGTTTCTGCGAGAGCGGGACACTGTGTGCAGAGTGAAGGGAGAAGCTGGCGGCGAGCCTGTAGTCTTTTTCTTCATTGACGTCGCTGCCACGGAGCGTATGGAGGTAAGCTCCGCCCCCTTTAGCCTCCCCAAACAGTTGGGCTACCGACCGTCTATGGATAAGGGGTTTGATATACCTCTTCTCTGTAGTACAACTGAAGTAGTTTACACATATTAGATACAGGTACTTTCTCTGTCCCTCCCTACTGGGCTCACACTCTAAGTTTTTGTACCTGGGTTAATGGAGGGTTAAGTGACTTGCTCAGGGTCACAAGGAACTGCAGTGGGAATTTGGGAAACAAACTCAGTATCCACGATTCACTTCCAATTCAGTAAACTAATGGCATGTGAATTACAGAGGCACTGAAAAGTGAATGCTGAGTGGAAAAGCAGTGCACGCTGCTAAAGTAATCTGCAACGGTTTGTTGCATCATCATGAGTAATATGTTTCTGCTCCTGTCAGGGCTCATTCACTAACAAGAAAGAAGACATTTAAAACAAAAAAGGCCAGTAGGCCAGACTCATCAATCCTGATCCCTCCCCTTACCCTCAAAACTTCCCAAGCCCCTGAAATCTCTCTCCGGGGCTGGAGTGGAGGAGTGGCCTAGTGGTCAGGGTGGTGGACTTTGGTCCTGGGGAACTGAGCAACTGAGTTCGATTCCCACTTCAGGCACAAGCAGCTCCTTGTGACTCTGGGCAAGTCACTTAACCCTCCATTGCCCCATGTAAGCCGCATTGAGCCTGCCATGAGTGGGAAAGCGCGGGGTACAAATGTAACAAAAAAATAAAATTTGATCCAGGGCAAACCTTGTCTAGGCACCTTGAGTCTGAGTACTCCCACAGCCAGCTCAGTTACAATGCAGACCAGGCATCAGGTTGGCAGTATCCTCTCCCCTTCCCTAACTCAGTCCCATGGCCAGCATCTTCTCCCCATCCTTCCCTTCCACCTGCCACCTTCCTCTTCCCAGACTGCTCGAAAGGCACTCAGCATCGGTTCAGCGCTGAGTACATTTAGGGGGACCTGGGAAGAAGTAGAGAGACAGCGACAGTGGTGGTAGAGGGAAGGGGACTGGGGGAGGGAAGAAAAGATGGATGCTGGACCCCTGGGGGGCAGGACGGAGAAGGAAAGATGCTGGATCTGGGGGAAGGGGGAGGGAGAAAAAGGGGAGGGAAGATGCTGGTCATCTGGGGTGGGTTGGAAGGGAAACGTGTAGCACCACCTAGCTTCAATGCTGCTCTGTCTCATTGCAACTGCTGGGATTGCTATCAGTCACAGTGGTCAAGCCTGAGTCAGAGCACACGTCCACTTGAACTCAATACAGATGTTTAAATTCCTGCGTTTAAAGTTAGGAGGTATGTGGTGGCTTTTGTAGCTGCTGATCAGAGAGAGGTTTCACACAGATTCTCAAAAGAGTGAATGTTTATTGCACAAAACATTAAAGGTTTAGGTTATGGTCAGAGTGTACCAACACTTTCAAACATCAACAAGCTGAAACATACCAAGAACAATTCTTAATCTTTATGCTAAAATTCACAGTTGTGTTCTAAATGCTTTTTTTTCCCCCAGGAGTTCTTCCCCAAAGTTACCTGGAATGCTACAGGAGGAAACAAGACCTTTTCCAATTACCAACATCAGATAAATACCATTAAATATTTTTCCCAAATCCTATTTTCACATTTGACTCCAAAGAATTTCTTGCCCTGTTTTTTTTTTTCATGGCTTAACCCAGCAAGAGGCAGTGCGCACCCCCCCCCCCCCCACCCCGCTCCAGGTAAGTATGACAGCCCTCAGTAGAGTGTGAGGGATCATTCAGCTTGAGTACTCAACATTAAATGTACAAAAATCCCCAAATGTCCCAAAATATGGAAAAACTAAAAAAATAAAGATTAAAAAAAGTGTGCAGATCACAAAACATTTAACTCCTCTTCCCAGCACTTGTTGGGTACCTCTCCTTACTCCAGGATGAACACAGGAATCACCACAGCAGGACAGAATCAGGAACCAGCCAGATCAGGATCTTTAGTGTCCAGTCTAACTGAGTACCTACTTTTCTATCTTTAGGTAAATCAATTTAAAAAAACCTCTCTCCCTCAGTGATGCAATCTGTGTGTCCTCTCTTCATGGCAGGAACCTATTTTGTAATTAACTAGCTCAGCAGAAACAAAAACATAAGCATGTACCCCTGACAGAATTGCCCACCCCTGTGGAATGGAATTTGCCCCAGTTCCTTGTCCCTGCAACCTGGATCGACAGGTGCAGGTATGTTTAGTCAGGATCAGGACTTTACTCCATCCTAGTCTTTTGGGTCTCTTTGTCCTAGCCTATGCTTCGAATTGCTCAGCCCTGGCTTTCAACTAAGCTTGGCTTCTTTGTGCAGACAAGACAAACAATCCAGCAATATCTTTCCATAAACGCGCTGCTTGAACTGCCAATGATTTATCAAAGAACACTAATCTTTTCTTACCCTTAACTGATAGGTATATGGCACAGTATGCAAATCTCGAATTAGATTCATTTCCAGTTGCAGCAGCACATATTACTGGTGTAAATATAGGATCCATAAAGCTTTATCATCCCTTGCAAAATCTTGCATTCATGTGGGGAGAGGGCAGGGAATGGACACTGCAGTGTTAAAACTAGTTTTTATCATTCTTTAATAAATGTGCCCCAATGCTAAATTTCTAAATAAAATAAACTTTTAATTATTGATTCTATGAGAAAGTCAGAGAAAATTTAGTTTTTAAATCAATGTGACTTTAGACTAATTCAAGAACTTCCCTTCCACTAGGTGAAGTAGGCTGTAGCTTAGATCACCAAAAATTTGGAGGAGCAGCAAAACCCCAGAAACTCTAGTGCTGCATGCCTGTTTGTAAGACAGGCACGGCACTGACTACAAACTTTTTAGTCAGTACTCCCTGCTTTCTGACCTCAAGAAAAAGAAACAGGATGCCCAGTGGGCAGCAGTGTGGAAAAAGAGAGTACTGCATGAGTAAGAAGTGAAGGGGGGGGGGGGGGATTTTGGACATCATAAAAAGAAAGCAAAGAGATTATCATGAGATCATGAGCAGTGAGTGAATAGAACAGAAAGAAAACATGCTGGGCAGCAGAAGCAGGAAGCACCAGAATGCCATGCAGTATGTCAGCCTTTTGCCTTGTATCCCCTTCCCAATTTAGCTACTGGTGACAGTTTTAGGCAGAGCTGATCTTCCAGCCCATGATGGCATTTGTGTATGATGCTCTTTTCTCTGGTGATAGTGACTGTGGCTCAGCTTCCCCCCTTGTTCTCTTTTCTCACCTGCCTGGTATTCAAGTGAGAAAAGAGACCAAGGGGGGAAGCTGAGCCAGAGTCACTATCATCAGAGAAGAGAGCATCATATGGAAACACCATCATGGACTGGATGAACAGTTCTGCTAAAAACTGTCACTAGTAACTAAGGGGGTCTTTTACAAAGGCACGCTACTGTTTTTAGCGCACGCTAAGTGCTAGAGACGCCCATAGGAATATATGGGCATCTCTAGCATTTAGCGCGTGTTTATTTTTAGCGCACACTACAAACACTAGCGCACCTTTGTAGAAGGACCCTTAAGTTGGGAAGGTGATGCAAGGCAGAAGGCTCACATGGGGGTCCTTTTACAAAGGCGTGCTAATGATTACCAAGCGCTACACGCTAGAAACACCCATAGAAATATTAGGGAGAAAGGCCCGTTTCCGACACAAATGAAATGGGTGCTAGCAAGGTTTTCCTCGGAGTGTGTATGTTTGAGAGAGTGTGTGTGAGAGTGACTGTGTGAGAGTGAATGTGCAAGTGTGTGTGTGTGTGACAGAGAGAGAGTGAGTGTGGGTGCGAGTGTGTGTGAGAGAGAGAGAGTAGAGTGTGAGAGTATGTGTGCGTTACACAGACTCTCTGTGAAACTGCTGCCTGGGGAATCTTTTCTGCCCTCTGCTCTGTGGTTTCTCCCTTCCGATATCTTCTGTCTTTCAGGCATTTGTGTGTTTATTTATTTCTGTCCCAAGGTTCTATTATCTTCTCTGTTGCTTCTGGGACTATTTCTGTACTTCAGGTATCCGGTATGGCTGCTTTGGACTACGAGGTCGTAGCCTTTTGCCGTCTGCTCTGCGTCTTCTACTGTCCTCTGAGCTGCTGTGCTCTTTCAAGGTTTCCTCTGATCTAGTCTCCCCCACTCTGGGATCTTTCCTGCTCTTTCTGAAATGCAGTTTAAAGGTAGACTGTCCTTCCCCATGTTTTAACTTGTACAGCGCTGCGTAACCCTTGTAGCGCTATAGAAATGCTAAGTAGTAGTAGTAGTAGAAACAATGCTGGAATCCAGTGTGACAGTGTGAGTTGAGTTTGCTTCTTGTAGGAGCCTGTAGTACTGTTCTGTAAGCATAGTTCTGAATTGCAGTGCAAAGTACCTGTCTGCGTCTGTGTTTCGGTAAAAGCCCTGCTGTTCACAAGCATGCACTTTCCACAGAGAGGTCTAATCTCTGCCCCTCTGAACTATACCAGCTCTGGCTCTTGTTTTCAGTGGTGGCAACGTGGGGGGGGGGGTGGAGGGGGGGAATGGTGGCGATCCTGGGGGGGAGGGGCAGGACACGGCACGAGGGGCGGGAGGGCGGAACAGGACACGAGGAACTTAGCCAGCTGGCTGTTCAGATCAGCTGGGCTCTGAGGGCGGGAGGGCTCCGAGGGCAGGGCTATGAGAGCGAGTGCGATTCCTGTGGTTGGTCCATTCTCTTAACGTTGCGTTAGCTGGGCTCCGAGGGCGGGAGGGCTCCGAGGGCGGGGCTATGAGAGCGAGTGCGATTCCTGTGGTTGGTTCCTTCTCTTGATGTCGCGTTAGCTGGGCTCCAAGGGCAGGAGGGCTCCGAGGGCGGGGCTATGAGAGTGAGTGCGATTCCTGTGGTTGGTTCCTTCTCTTGACGTTCCGTTAGCTGGGCTCCGAGGGCGGGAGGGCTCTGAGGGCGGGGCTATGAGAGCGAGTGCGATTCCTGTGGTTGGTTCCTTCTCTTGACGTCGCGTTAGCTGGGCTCCGAGGCCGGGAGGGCTCAGAGGGCGGGGCTATGAGAGCCAGTGCGATTCCTGTGGTTGGTTCCTTCTCTTGACGTCGCATTAGCATGCAGCCTTCCCTGCCCTCGGAAGGCAGAGTGATTACGAAGCCTACGAATACTTCAGGGCTTCACAGCTTCACACTGCCACGCTGGCACGGAGTCAGCTTCAGAACATTGGAGGTGCTTTTTATTATATAGGATATGGGCATCTCTAACTTTTAGCGCATGCGCTAAAAACGCTAGTGCGCCTTTGTAAAAGGACCCATAGAGTGCCTATTATCCTTGCACTGGCTTTGAATTGGGACTGACTAACATTAATGAAGAAGTTTGTTATACTACATTTTGGTTAATGGTTAATTCTATGGCGATAGCTGTTAGCAGCAGAATCTAAAAACGGTCTTTTCAAGCTCTAGCATGAAAGTTTTGCATAGTAATTTATTTATTTATTGCATTTGTATCCCACATTATCCCACTTCTTTGCAGGCTCAATGTGGCTTACAATACATCATGGATAGTGGAAATGAGAGAGAATTGACATTTGGTGCTACAGAAGGATTTTGGGTTACATGGTAATGGAATACATGATAGTGATATAACAAACTAACTAGCATTTCAGAGAATAATGGCATTGTTTAATATATTTTCTTGAAATCATCCTATCTGTGATGAACTACATGTACCAGGTTTATGTTTATTTGTCCAAGAACGGTTTATAAATCTTCAACACATTCAATAAAATTATCAGGAAACAATCAGGAGTGAGGAAATATTGTCCCACTATAATGCTATTAACAACAGTACTACACAGTTCAGCCTTGTGACAAGTTAATAACGGAAAGCCCAACACATGATTGATAAAGAGCCAAAGACTTGGGGTGGGTGGTTCAACTTCCATTCTCAGTAATGATGATCCTCCTAATGATTAGTTTATCAAATTTCTTCTATTAATCATGAGTGTCATAAGTCAAAAGTTTTCAAGCAGTGGCATCTGACACACTTTCTGCCTGCCAGGCAGCAATGTTTGACAGCCAACTTTTGATCTTTGTTTCTACAGTGAAAAGATGGTAGATAAAAAATTTCTTAATGACATTTCAGGTGCACCTGCATGCCCAAAGAATTTTACCTAAAAAATGAAAAGCCATTAACTACTCTATCCATTTCAGGCATTCATATTACTTTTTTCAAAAACTCACTCGTAGTCTTCCAAACACCATTATCCTGAGATGTAGCCAGGAATTTTCAACAGGGGGTGCGGTGCGTCTCATGCTGCATTTCCCTCCTGCTGCATCTCTCCCCCCCCCCCCCCCCCCCATGCCGTAAAATCACCTCCAGTCTTTGCCTGGGCAGCACCAGCAGCAGCAGGCTGCCTGTGGCCTGAACCGGGGCTTTCTTTCTAAATCATCCTGCCCTTAAGTTCTGACGAACTTCCTGTTTTCTGATGGGTAGGTTGGTTCAGAAAGAAAGCCCTGGTGCAAGCCGCAGGCAGCCTGTGAGTGCTGCTGCCGCTGAGATTGCACAGGGGTGCGGAGGGAAGTGCAAGAGCTCTGTGGGGCCAGGAATGGAGAGGAGAGATGCAGCAGGCAGGAGAAGGAAGAGACTGGAAGAAGGTGTGCATGCAACGCACACACCTTGAATGGATACGCCACTTCATAATCCGAGGACAAGCCAGAGTCCAGCTGAATGACCTACCTTGGCTCCATGTCAAAGATTAAAATGCACAGCAGTGCTACACATTGAATAAGGTAAGCTGGAGATCCCTCAATAGCAGCATCAGGATTAGGATGCAAAGCCCGTGCACGAAGAACATTCCTCAGTGCAGCATGAAGAAGAACTACCAGGCACATCAACTCAGAAGCCAAGCAGGCTGAGCTTTGATTGTTGAATTCCTAATTTATTTATTTATTTATTAGGATTTATTTACCGCCTTTTTTGAAGGAATTCACTCAAGGCGGTGTACAGTAAGAATAGATCAAGCCTGAGCAATAGACAATTACAGCAGTAAAAATATTCAAAAACAATATAAAGTATGGCATGGTATACTATTTGAGGTCCTCTTAATAAAAGTAAGAATAAATAAGTGTGATTGATAACCAGCTGCAGTTGTTTGAAGCAGAATATTTTGAACACCACGTGGTAATACAACATTAGAATTAGAATGGTATACTATTTACAATGTCAACACATACGTAATAGAACATTATAGGTGATGATGAAGGGTAAAGCGAAGATGTAACATATAGAAGGGTAAGAAAGTAGGAAGAGGAGGGGTGGCCTAGTGGTTAGGGTGGTGGACTTTGGTCCTGGGGAACTGAGGAACTGAGTTCAATTCCCGGCACAGGCAGCTCCTTGTGACTCTGGGCAAATCACTTAACCCTCCATTGCCCCATGTAAGCTGCATTGAGCCTGCCATAAGTGGGAAAGTGTGGGGTACAAATGTAACAAAAAAAAAGTAAGGTGATTGATTTAAAGAAAGCTCCACATGAGGTCAGAGAAATGATTTAACTCAGCTAGAGTAGGAGTGGGTAAACATGTTCTGCTGCAGTATATGCAACCTGAGTACTCCTTGTGTGTGTGAGTGAGAAGAGTTAGTTACTTCTTCCAGTAAATGCCTGGTTGAAGAGCCAAGCTTTCACCTGCTTCCTGAAGTAGGGATAGTCTTGTGTTAAGCACACCCTTTTGATTCATACATGTTCTGTTATTTGCATCTAGTGTACCTGGTGTGGAATCATGCTCCTACTCAAGTGTTTCTTCCAAAAAATGCCCACACATGTGCTCTAGCTTATATATGAATTCCCTCTGATGTCACTTCCCTTTAAACTTGAAGCCATTCTATTTCGTGGTTCAGACCATGTGGTGTTACCATATTCCATTGAAAAATCAATCTTTGTTCTCTTCGTCTCAATAAGCGGGCTATATCTCCTCCATGGGGCACTTTTATTTGCGCTAATGTTGTATATTTTAAATCTTGTAAATTATGCCTCATAGTTTCCCAACGTTCTACTAGCGGGGCTTCCCTCTTTTTTACCTGAATGTTGCTGATATGTTCCGCTATTCTTTGTTTAATTTTTCTGATCGTGTACCCTTTTGGAAGAAACACTTGAGTAGGAGCATGATTCCACACCAGGTACGCTATGGCTATAGATGCAAATAACAGAACATGTATGAATCAAAAGGAGGCTTTAGATAAAATAAAGACAGTAAAGAATATAGAACTGATGTGATAAAAACACAGATAAGAGTGAAGTAGTGACCACTTTAATGGATGTTTTTGTTCTAGATGAAAAGGTTCTCCTGAGGATGCAAGAAAATTGCGAAACACAGCTAGTGTCGAGAATTAAGTGGAAATGATGGAAAACTAAGAATGAATGGGAAGATATAGAGGAGTCACAACTGCATAAATATTGGGACTAGTTAGTCTGGAAGGACGCAACATCATAGCCGATAAGGAAGAAGAACCCTGCCATGTTAAGTACAGCACTTGATTTAAAGGCAAATAAAAGAAAAATAAGGAGAGTGAACACAAGAATATGTTCATGTGAGTCAAAGAGATGGTAGGCAGGGAGGGCTACAGTGCAATGATGTTGGGATAAATGTATTACCAAGAGCAATTTCCGCCCGAGTAATATATAAAACATTTTACATTTACAACATTTAATGTTAAATCACATTATAAGAGTGAAATTCACAGCAGACGAAAAAAAATAAAAAAATAACGGTTTCAGATAGAGCAGGTATAATAATACAGGAGAAACCAGAAAGAAGAGGTATCCCAGAAGACAGATTAGTGCATTAAATTTTAACTGCCAGTCCCTCGACCATTCTTCTAACGTTCGAAGATCTCTGCTCATCGTTTCTACTCCCTCCACGGTATCCACTCTATTGGCTGTTTTCGTGTCATCCGCAAAAAGGCACACCTTTCCTTCTAACCCTTCAGCAATATCTCCCACAAATATATTAAACAGAATAGGCCCCAGCACCAACCCCTGAGGAACTCCACTGCTCACCTTCCTTTCCTCCGAGCAGATTCCATTTACCACCACCCTCAGCCACCTGTTGGTCAACCAGTTTCTTATCCAGTTCACCACTTTCGGTCCTAAGTTCAACCCTTTCAGCTTATTCACGAGTCTTCTGTGGGGGACCGTATCAATGGCTTTGCTGAAGCCCAAGTAGATTACATCTAGCGCACAACCCTCATCCAGTTCTTTGGTCACCCAGTCAAAAAAGTCAATAAGATTCGTTTGGCAGGATTTTTCTTTGGTAAAGCCATGATGCCTCGGGTCCTGTAACCCGTCGGTTTCTAGAAAGTTAACTATCCTTTCTTTCAACAGCGACTCCATTATTTTTCCTACCACTGACGTGAGACTTACCGGTCTGTAGTTTCCCACTTCTTCCCTGTCTCCACTTTTGTGAAGAGGGACCACATCCGCTCGTCTCCAATCTCACGGAACCTCTCCCGTCTCTAAAGATCTATTAAATAAATTTTTAAGAGGTCCCGCCATGACCTCTCTGAGCTCCTTCAGTATCCTGCGATGTATCCCATCCGTCCCCATAGCTTTGTTCACCTTCAGATTCTCCAGCTGTTTATAAACTCTTTCTTCCTTAAACGGCGCAGTATCCACTCCATTCCCAGATGTTCCCTTGGCAGCCAACCATGGTCCTTCTCCAGGATTTTCCTCCGTGAACACCAAAGAGAAATAATTGTTTAGCACGTTCGCTTTATCTTCATCACTCTCCACATAGCCATTCTCATTATCTTTCAGTCTCACAATTCCATTCCTACCTCTTCTCCTTTCTCCAATATATCTAAAACAAGTCTTGTCACCTGTCTTTACATCTTTAGCCATTTTTTCTTCTGCTCGCGCTTTCGCTAGCTGTATTTCCTTCTTCGCTTCTTTCAGTTTAATCCAATAATCTTTTCCGTGATCCTATTGTTGCGTTCTTTTGTATTTCTTGAACAAAGCCTCTTTTGCTCTTATTTTTTCAGCTACTTGTTTGGAGAACCATATAGGCTTCCTGCTTCTCTTGTTTTTGTTTACTTTCCTCACAAAAAGATCAGTCACCATATTTATAGCAGTCTTTAGCTTGGACCACTGTTTTTCCACTTCTCCTACGCCTTCCCACGCCAACAGCTCCTTCTTCAGGTATTCCCCCATTTAATCAAAATCAGTACGTCTGAAATCCAGTACTTTGAGTTTTGTGCGTCCGCCTTCGCCCTTATATCAAACCATACGGTGTGATGATCACTATTACATAGGTGGGCACCCACCTGGATATCGGAAACACTACCTCTATTAGTGAGCACTAGATCCAGCATCGACCCTTCCCTCGTGGGTTCCGTCACCATTTGTCTGAGCAAGGCACTTTGACAGGCATCCACAATCTCCCTACTTCTTTCCGATTCCGCAGATGGGACATTCTAATCCACGTCACACAAATTGAAATCTCCCAACAGTAGCACCTCCCCTTTCATACCAATCTTTTGAATATCTTCTATCAGATCCTTGTCTAACTTCTCCGTTTGCACAGGAGGTCTTTAGATAACCCCTGTGTGGATACAGGTTCCATGGCATTACCTTTTTATGTTTTGGCTCTCTAAAGTGCCTTGACCTGATTTGAATTGTAAAGCATATCAAGTTCAATTAAACATTATACATTTATATATTTTTGAGGGTTTAAGAGGCTTTTGAGATTCTAAATGAAATCCAGCACAACGTACACTTCTATCGCCTGTTTCAGGTGCCAGGAATTTGGAGTTTTATATGGTTCTATTTGTGAATAAATTGCAGAACTGAAAAACAGAGAAACTGTGGAGTGAGGTGCACAGCTCAAGACCCCAAAGGTGCACAAGAGAAGGAACGACACTGAAACTCTATCTTTGGGTGTTTTGCAACTTACTGATTTGCCTTTTTGATTGTAACTTTTCTGATCTGTAAATACTTTGTTTGTAGAAACCTCGAATAACTGTGTTTTTATTTAAATATATCCACGGTGCCCCTTGTCTCTTTTTGACTTATTTCACTTTAGCTTATGCTCTGAGCTTTTGTCTCTACCTGTCTACCAGGACTCTTTCTTTTATTTGATATACTGGTGTAATACTCTTGCCATTCTCCCCCCCCCCCCCCCCCCCTTCTTCTTTTATGTAGGAGCTCTGGAGCGATCCTCACCCCATTATGAGAGGTCATCAACGTGCACACCAAATAACCCAGGACATTTTTTTGTAAGACAAGGAAGGCTAGATTTACTAAGGTATGCTACCAAATCAGTGCATGCTAATGTCATTTCCATGCAGTATTAGTAAAGAGATCCCTCTGCATAAAAAGGAGCCTGCAGTGGCTATGTGCATTAATGATGTGAGCACATGCTAACATCATAGCATACAGCAGTTAGGCTCTGGATAAATTTCAACTCAAGATGTATGATCTATCCTGTCAAAATCCCCCATGAAATAGATACAGAAGAAAAAATTCGTCGTTAGTACTGCTATATGCTCTTTTATATTAAAATGCACCATGGTCTGTAAACAATAATGAACACGCTTATAAATATTGCAAGGAAGCAGTGAGCATTTTGGTTAATTATGAAAGTAACTTTTAACAACCAACATGAAACTAACACAATGAGCTCAGCTATTTATTTATTGTTGTTACCTAAAACAGTATTTGCCATTTCCCCCTAATTTTCACAGCTGCCAATACATCAGTGCTTTAAGGTCAAAGAAGACTGATGGGTTAAACAACCGCATTTTAGAACAGGCTTTTAAATATAGCAAACACAATGAATTCTACAACATGTTACTGTGAGTGTAAATTCTTTCACATTATTCTTTAGATTTTTTTTATGATTAATAGCAAACCACAATTATATTAAATAATTCATATAATTTGATCCATCCCTGTTCTTGAGTATGCATGCCTAGCTCATGTTGCTTGGTGTAACTTGGTGGAAACCAGGGGCATAGCCAGAAGTCTATTTAGGGGAGGGCCAGGGGCGGAATGGAGGGGCCACACATTTTCTCTTCCCCCCCCCCCCCAATTAAAATTAATAGCTTTGCTGGCAGGGATGCTGAAACCCTGCCAGCCAAAGAGATCCACAAGCTATCCCCCTCCCATGCTGATTCAGGAACAAGGAAATCAGCAGCCATGCTTCCAGGCACCAATGCCAGCATTCTCTGAGCATAAAATTTGGTTAGTCTTCATTTTAAATGAAGCTTTTCAATTTTCATGTGTTTTTTTTTTAATGTCTTTTCATTCATTCATCTTTTTTGTGTATATTGCATGCACACTCATGCATGCATAAATAAATTGTACATATGTTAATTCCTAGGTATACATATGCACAAGCAATTTGTGCACTACTACTACTACTACTACTTAACATTTCTAAAGCGCAACTAGGGTTACGCAGCGCTGTACAGTTTAACAAAGAAGGATAGTCCCTGCTCAAAGGAGCTTACAATCTAAAGGATGAAATGTAAAGTTGGGGCAGTCTAGATATCCTGAATGAAGGTATAATGGTTATGTGCCGAAGGCGACATTGAAGAGTTGGGCTTTGAGTAAGGATTTGAAGATGGGCAGCGAGGGGGCTTGGCGTATGGGCTCAGGGAGTTTATTCCAAGCATAGGGTGAGGCGAGGCAGAAAGGGCGGAGTCTGGAGTTGGCAGTGGTGGAGAAGGGTACTGAGAAGAGGGATTTGTCCTGTGTGCACACAAAAACATTTTAAGCAACCAAACAAAAGAATGCATTCCCAGGAACCACTTGGTCCAGCGGGGCTGCCCAATTTCCCTGTCTATGAATACATCTGAGCCTTGCTGCACATTCATGTGGGCTGATCGTACCTCTTCCTCTTGGAAGCTTGATGTAATCATACTGCTGTGCCATGCACTTCTGCTTTCACCTTCTCCCTGTGATCCATGTGATTGAATAAAACTACTTTAACATTCAATCCCTCCGTCTCCATACTTCCTTTTTCAGAATTTTCAAGACATTAGTGGATCTTCTGCAAACTCACAGCTATCTCAGGAATTTTGTCCTTGTCAACACTGTATCAGCTTACCATTGAAGTCTGTCCAGGCATCTGAAGTGTATACAACAATTTGGTCCTTGTTAGGATACATATTGAATTCTGATGGACTGTTAGTTGTACGATAAACATAATAAGGCTGAGAAAGTTGACGTAAGGGGAAAGAATATGCTGTAGGTGTATTGCAATCAAAGGTTATTTTATTGTGTGTAACAATATACATATATGGAGTGATTTTATTGAGTGTATATGTAAGAAATATGGAAGTGGATGAATGAGGATGGATGATAGAGAGTGTGTGGTTACTTAAGTATTCTGTTATAGCGAACTTGTTTTGATACTAATAAAGATTTAAGAAATTTGATGTGTTGTTGTAACGGTTGTTTAATAATTACATTGTATGTTAGATACAACCAATATTGTGATTGAGCTTGTATATATATATATATATATGCGCAAATGAATATGCTAATATGCCCCGCCCCATCCTTTGCCCCCTCAAATGAAACAGTCAAACTACGCCCATTGTAAGGGTTTTGACAGTGTTCCACATGACAGACTGATAGTCTAGCTCAGTTTTTCCCAAGTCCAGTCCTGGAGTACACGTGTACCAGTCAGGTTTTCAGGATATCCACAATGAATATGCATGAAAGATTTAGGCAGTCTATGGAAATCAAGTTCATGCATATTCATTGTGGCAGTGCCGTAGCGAGAGCGGCTGACACCCGGGGCGGGTCGCCGCTGCGCACCCCCCCCCCGGGTGCAGCACGGCGCCCCCCCTTCGGCGTGCACCCTTCTCCCTCCAGAGCGCATTCTTACTTGAATTAGGAAGCGAGGGGCGCGAGAGGGCCGATCCGCCCCCGAGTGCATGTCACTGGGAGCTGCATCAGCTCCACTGGTTCCCTGCTCTCTCTGCCCCGGAACAGGAAGTAACCTGTTCCAGGGCAGAGGGAGCAGGGAACCAGCGGAGCCGACACCCCCCCCCCAGCGGCGTGCACCCGGTGGCGGACCGCCCCACCGCCCCCCGTCCCTTCCTACACCACTGCATTGTGGATATCCTGAAAACCTGACTGGTAAGGGGTACTCCAGGGCTGGACTTGGGAAACACTGGTCTCGCTAATACTAAAGCAATTCTATAAGTGGGTGCTGCCATTTAAGCCCCCTGAGGGAGGGTGATAAGATCCTGTTCTATAACAGAACTGTCAGAATACTAGCATAACCCAGTAAGGATTTGCTTCCCACACTTACACTAGCCACAGAACTGGCGTTAAGTGTGGGTGCCTAAAAGCTGCAGGGACATGGGTAACTTATAATATTCTATACGTTATGCATGTAATCCCACCAATGCTTCTCCCATGTGTACACCCCACTTGCAAATACGTGCTGTGTAAGATACCGTAGTAACGTATTTATAGAGTAGTTCACATACGCACATATAAGGTAGTATTCTAAACATTTGCATATGGAACACATGCATACAAGTTAGTGCCTGGTTTATAGAATTGACCTTCACAGGTCTATGGCAGAATATTGTGAGAAACTGGTTGTGCAGGGGTCTACTGGGGTACTAGGGTCTGTCCTTTTAAACATCTTTATCAGGAACATTGAAGGGGAACTTGAGGGAAAAAATATGTCTCTAATGGCCTATACAGAAAACACTTGGAGGGATGGGAAAATAAGAGGAGCTGAAGTTGAAAGGTCACAGTTTTGGAAGCTGTGCTTGTTAAAAAGTGTAACATTATGTATCTAGGACAGACATCCATTAGCCACTTATCAATTAGGAGGACGACAGCTAGAACTAAGCTGCTAACCAGGGAAAGGAGCTAGAAGTAATCATCTCAGTTGACCTAAAGGTTGCCAACCAGAATAATAAAGTCACAGGGGAAGCTAATAATATCCTCGGGTGGATAAGGAGAGGTATCAGGAAAAAGGAGGTAGTATTCCCTCATTAATGAGATATACTTCTCCCCTCACCAAGGACTCTATTTCTGAAAGGTATAGCTTCGGAAAGACATTGATAGCTTGCAAGCAGTTCTGAGAAGGACTACCAAAACAGTACAGAGCCTGAAGCAGTGTGGAGAAATAACCCAGTGTAATCCCCTGGACTATTAGTACTGAGGGTAAAACTGGATAGACCCCCCCCCCCAACCCCCCTCCCGAGAATTACTAGAGAGAGAATTGATTTCTCCAAACAGGAGGGGGGAGGGGCTAGAGGGTGATGTGGGTTGTACTGTTTCCTTGCACCTTATGATCCAGCTAGGGCCCTCCGCTCCTCACAGGCTAAAAAACTTACAGTCCCCTCTTTTCATATGAGTTGAAATCATTTTTTTCCATTCTTGTATTTTTAGTGTAGCAGACCCAATGTTGTGGAATGCCCTCCCCCTCAGCTTTATGGCTTTAAGAGTCCTTTGTTCGCTTTAAATCAGGCCTAAAAACTTTTTTTGCTTCAAAATGCATATCCTCTCTAACTCTCTGCCTTTCTGTCTGATGATAGATGCCCAGTCTCCTGCAGTTACTGTACTATTCTCTGCTATCGATTTTTCCTTGTTTGCTACATTTATTGTATTTCCTTACATTTCCTTAATTTTTATATTGTAAACCACCTAGAAGACACTGCTTGATAAGCAGTATATCAAATATTAATAAAACTTGAAAACTTATGTATTGTTTGGGAATAGTTACAGTGGGGGAAATAAGTATTTGATCCCTTGCTGATTTTGTAAGTTTGCCCACTGACAAAGACATGAGCAGCCCATAATTGAAGGGTAGGTTATTGGTAACAGTGAGAGATAGCACATCACAAATTAAATCCGGAAAATCACATTGTGGAAAGTATATGAATTTATTTGCATTCTGCAGAGGGAAATAAGTATTTAATCCCTCTGGCAAACAAGACCTAATACTTGGTGGCAAAACCCTTGTTGGCAAGCACAGCGGTCAGACGTCTTCTGTAGTTGATGATGAGGTTTGCACACATGTCAGGAGGAATTTTGGTCCACTCCTCTTTGCAGATCATCTCTAAATCATTAAGAGTTCTGGGCTGTCGCTTGGCAACTCGCATCTTCAGCTCCCTCCATAAGTTTTCAATGGGATTAAGGTCTGGTGACTGGCTAGGCCACTCCATGACCCTAATGTGCTTCTTCCTGAGCCACTCCTTTGTTGCCTTGGCTGTATGTTTTGGGTCATTGTCGTGCTGGAAGACCCAGCCACGACCCATTTTTAAGGCCCTGGCGGAGGGAAGGAGGTTGTCACTCAGAATTGTACGGTACATGGCCCCATCCATTCTCCCATTGATGCGGTGAAGTAGTCCTGTGCCCTTAGCAGAGAAACACCCCCAAAACATAACATTTCCACCTCCATGCTTGACAGTGGGGACGGTGTTCTTTGGGTCATAGGCAGCATTTCTCTTCCTCCAAACACGGCGAGTTGAGTTCATGCCAAAGAGCTCAATTTTGTCTCATCTGACCACAGCACCTTCTCCCAATCACTCTCGGCATCATCCAGGTGTTCACTGGCAAACTTCAGACGGGCCGTCACATGTGCCTTCCGGAGCAGGGGGACCTTGCGGGCACTGCAGGATTGCAATCCGTTATGTCGTAATGTGTTACCAATGGTTTTCGTGGTGACAGTGGTCCAGCTGCCTTGAGATCATTGACAAGTTCCCCCCTTGTAGTTGTAGGCTGATTTCTAACCTTCCTCATGATCAAGGATACCCCACGAGGTGAGATTTTGCGTGGAGCCCCAGATCTTTGTCGATTGACAGTCATTTTGTACTTCTTCCATTTTCTTACTATGGCACCAACAGTTGTCTCCTTCTCGCCCAGCATCTTACTGATGGTTTTGTAGCCCATTCCAGCCTTGTGCAGGTGTATGATCTTGTCCCTGACATCCTTAGACAGCTCCTTGCTCTTGGCCATTTTGTAGAGGTTAGAGTCTGACTGATTCACTGAGTCTGTGGACAGGTGTCTTTCATACAGGTGACCATTGCCGACAGCTGTCTGTCATGCAGGTAACGAGTTGATTTGGAGCATCTACCTGGTCTGTAGGGGCCAGATCTCTTACTGGTTGGTGGGGGATCAAATACTTATTTCCCTCTGCAGAATGCAAATAAATTCATATACTTTCCACAATGTGATTTTCCGGATTTAATTTGTGATGTGCTATCTCTCACTGTTACCAATAACCTACCCTTCAATTATGGGCTGCTCATGTCTTTGTCAGTGGGCAAACTTACAAAATCAGCAAGGGATCAAATACTTATTTCCCCCACTGTATGAGTATATGATTGAAAGAAGTCATGTGGGGGGTGGAGTTGGAACGTAATAAAAACTGTTATATTTCTGAGCACATGGTCTTTGGTTGCCCATACCCTACACCACGATCTGTGGAGAAAGGTCTGGTATTACAATCTGGAGCTGGAAAAATAATGGGGAGTCCCTGCTACCAAAGCAACGATTGAGCAGAGAGCTCCAGGAGCAGGATAAGGAGAGGCCCTCTAAGAATAGAACACGGGAAGGCCTGTTTCGGGTTCAGAGGTGAAAGGAGGTGATGCACCCCGAAACCAGAGAGAGAGGACAGACAGGGAGGTCTGGTTCTGAGGTGGTCAAGCGGCTGGACGTGAAGGGGTCTTGTGGAGTTCAGGAGGGGAGGTCACTGGACCTAAGGGGATTTTTTTCATAGAGGGGTCCACTGGACCCTGGGGATATTTTGGGTGATGAAAGGGGGTCAGAAGAGGGTCTACTGAACCTCCAGGGACATTTTTTGGTTGCAAGAGGAGGGGTTGGGAGGGGTCCACTGGACCTCTGGTGATTTTTTTGTTGAGGGGGTCAGGAGGGGTCCACTGGACCACTGGGGATTTTTTTTTGGTCGGGAAGGAGTCCACTGAACCTCCAGGGATTTTTTCATTTCAGGGGGTTGGGAGGGGTCCAGCCTACTGCATATCTCTTGTGGGCACACAGCAGGAACACTTGGACCCCTTTACCTACCAATGCTCAACGCTAACAGCGTGCATATAATTTGCATGCTGTTAGTGTTGAGCATTGGTTGGTAATTCCGACTCGGTGTTCAGCTGGTGCTTTCCGTCACTGTTCCCTATGGCTCTGGAGTTCTGTGCATCTCCCCTTAAGTTACTTACCTGTAATAGATGTTCTCCAAGGACAGCAGGCATATATTCTCACATCCCTTCTGCTTGGTGTTGTCTTCTTAGCTTTAGTACTGTATACTGGTCCTGCGCTTGAGCAATGGGTGGGAAGGAACCCGCCCATACACTGTGGGGGCACTGTCTCAAAGTTTTAAAGTGGCAGTACACTATGGCAGTGTCTGCACCAGGCTCCCTGGATGACATCACCCACTTGTGAGAATATATGCCTGCTGTCCTTAGAGAACACGCGCTACAGGTAAATAACTTAGGTTTTCCTCAGAATGAGCTCCATTTACCACTACCCTCTGTTGCCTTGCACTAACAGTTCCTAACCCAGGCAATCACTTTAGGGCCCATACCAAAAGTACTGTTTATTTATTAGTCGTCTATGTGGAACCGTGTCAAAGGCTTTGCTAATATCTAAATCCACCACTAGCACTCTCACTCAATCCAACTCTCTGGTCGCCCAGTCTAAGAAATTAATCAGATTTGTCTGACAAGATCTGCCTCTAGTCCCCTTATGTGCCTACAGAAGCTGTAGAACTGAGTGAAAGTGCTTTCATCTGAAAACTTAATTCACTCCCATTGATCAGCTGTCCACTGCTTGTACATGTGACAGAAAGCAAGCCGATCTTCGATATTTTGGGCAGACAACTTCAGTTTTCGAGTACGCTGATAAGATTGAAGTCCAGCATCAAATAATGTCATGTATATTGTCCTGTTGCTTGGTTTCTTCAGTGGACTACCTGCAATTCTGACTCTGATAACACTTGATGATGCTCTTGGAGACTATGTAGCTGCCTTTATGATCGTATTATCCATTCATAAATCCATAGCTCTTGGTCGACCTGAGCGTGCGCAAGACTGAAAACTATTCAGCTCTCTATTTTATCTGATCGTTGCCATGACAGTTGAATGGGCAAGCCTCTTTGTAGTTTCTCTTATTGGTATCTTTTCTTTGTACAGAAATATGATCTGTGCTCATTTGTCTGAGGTAAGCTCTTTCTCATGTATCATTATGCAATATGCAAGAAAAAACCTGAAGCAAATTAAACCGACACCAAATATGTACAATATCTTATAAGTAGCCATGGAGGGGCATAATCGTACGGGGCGCCCAAGTTTTCCTGAGGAAATCTTTGCAGGATGTCCCCGCGAAGGGGTGGGGAAACCCGTATTATCGAAAGAAGATGGGCATCCATCTTTCGTTTCGATAATACGGTCGGGGACGCCCAAATCTCAACACTTAGGTTGACCTTAGAGATGGTCCTTCCTTAGAGATAGTTGTCCCCGATTTTCGGCGATAATGGAAACCGAGGATGCCCATCTCAGAAATGACCAAATCCAAGCCAGTTGGTCGTGGGAGGAGCTAGCATTCGTAGTGCACTGGTCCCCCTCACATGCCAGGACACCAACCGGGCACCCTAGGGGGCACTGCAGTGGACTTCAGAAAAAGCTCCCAGGTGCATAGCTCCCTTACCTTGTGTGCTGAGCCCCCCCAAACCCCACTCCCCACAACTGTACACCACTACCATAGCCCTTAGAGATGAAGGGGGGCACCTACATGTGGGTTCAATGGGTTTGTGGTGGGTTTTGGAGGGCTCACATTTATCACCACAAGTGTAACAGATAGGGGGGATGGGCCTGGGTCCGCCTGACTGAAGTGCACTGCAGTACCCACTAAAACTGCTCCAGGGACCTGCATACTGGTGTCATGGAGCTGGGTATGATATTTGAGGCTGGCATAGAGGCTGGAAAAAATATTTTAAAAAATTTTTTTAGGGAGGGAGAGGGTTAGTGGCCACTGGGGGAGTAAGGGGAGGTCATCCCTGATTCCCTCCAGTGGTCATCTGGTCATTTAGGGGCACATTTTTGTGGCTTGGTCATAAAAAAAGGACCAAGTAAAGTCGTCCAAGTGTTCATCAGGGACACCCTTCTTTTTTCCATTATCGGCCGAGAACGCCCATATGTTAGGCATGCCCCAGTCCCGCCTTCGCTATGCTTCCGACACGCCCCTGTGAACTTTGGTCATCCCCACAACTGAAAGCAGTTGAAGACACCCAAAATCGGCTTCCTGTGAGAAGGACGTCCATCTTCCGATTTGTGTCAAAAGATGGGCGCCCTTCTCTTTCGAAAATAAGCATGATTGTGTAGATGCCTTAGATTTCCATTTTGTTTCACTTTGTAAACAAAATAATGTATATTCAGTTTATTTCTTTAACACAACAGATTTTTTTTTACTCAGCTCAGCATCAAATTTTAATGGATCTGATTCTTTGCTCCAGTCATGCTAATCAAACAGCACTAATACGGTGGTCTGAGAGATCATTAAACCTACAGTATCACTAACAGCTATAACTGCTTTCTATTCTTTCACTGACAAACAACAAAAGTTTGACTATACCAAAAATGATACAAGTATGAACATTATAAGGTGACACATACTTTTCATGCAGGAATACAAAATCCAACATATAATTACAAAAAAATTAAATGTATTGTAAATATGGCTGAAACTACTTAAAAAATAAATATTTAGCCCAAAACAACATTAGTAATCCAGAACCCAGTGTGGTACAGTTGAAAACTGCTTGGTCCCAAAATTTTGGCCAAGACTGAATTTCTATTTTTCGTTTGTGGTTACTTATTCTATACTTGGTGAGGATCTATCAGTATTTATGTGTGAGAAAGGCCAGGTAGTCTGTTAGCACTGAACATCTCTATAGAATTGATCTGTACTACTCCAGCTTGTTTATTTTTCCCAATAGGTGTATTGAGCTACACATCCCATTGAACTGTTTATAGTGCTACCTTTTCCTAGGTAGGCCCTTGTTGAGTGACTTCTAAAAGTAAGTGCTATTATGATATAGTAGAAGTCCTGAATGACTTTATACATTTTGTATTCTATCAGTCAGTGCTAACTAGCAAATTCATGCACCATACTTCCCCATGAAACGAATAACAGTGTGATTATATGTGAACTTCAAACCTATGAATCATACATATAGCCACCGCGATAATAAGCAGTGCTCCTTTTATACTTCCAAATTAGTGCCAAAATACTATCTTCAATAATAAATGGGAAATCATTTCTTTACGTACAATTATTCTGCTCACATGAGCTTCAAACTATATCCTCGGTTCAGCCTACAAATAAATGCACTTCACACAGGAAAACTACCGACTAACCCCATTACTCACCCCTCCCTTTCCTCAGCTTGGCAGAGTTCCCAGCAACAACCGAAATCTCTTTCAATTAGCCATTGCTACACTGTGCTCTGCTGGGCTGGGTCCCAAAGCATATCCATGCCTGTGTGTCTTTGTCCAGTGGCTTCCTCCAGCCTTCAGCTCATCCAACCAGCCAACCTCCTGTCCCAGTTAGACAATTATTTTTGTAAAGGTTTTGGTACATTAAGCCTAGTATACTTTACTCAGTCAGGTATGATAAGGAAGAGTGCCCCACCTCTGACATGTCAATGATTCCTTTTTGGGAGGTCATTGTCCAGGCCATCATTATCTTGTCCTGATTTGCTATTAGCTGATTCCACAGCAGGTTCTTTTTAGCTAATGACAGGTTACCTGTTTATGTCAGAGTCTTGGGGTTGAACACCTAATCGGAATCCTCATCTGGTAGTCTTATGACTGCAAAACATCCTTTTTGCTGATGTTCAAATATAGTTGAAGCCTGGTACTTTCTAGCCAAGTCAAGGATTATTTTCCTCTCATGGCCTAACTCCCTATTCTATAATACTGTCATATTTTAATTCCTCCCTAACACTATCCATACAGTGGAGGAGTAGCCTAGTGGTTAGTGCAGTGGACGTTGATCATGGGGAACTGAGTTTGATTCCCACTGCAGCTCCTTGTGACTCTGGGCAAGTCACTTAACCCTCCATTGCCCCTGGTACAAAAATAAGTACCTGAATATATGTAAACCACTTTGAAAGTAGTTGCAAAAAAAACCTCAGGAAAGCAGTATATCAAGTCCCATTTCCCTTTCCCACAATATGCCTAGTATTGGATTTTGGATTTCAATTTAGCGCATGCCTTTCTCAGCAGTAGCTCAAGATGAGTTACATTCCAGTACAGTAAGTAATTTCCTGTCCCTGAAGTGCTTGTAGTCTAAGGAGGAGAAACAACAAGCCTCGCAGTAAAGCCACAGCTCTATCACAAAATGCCACACAATAAATACCGCAGAATGCTATAATCAATCAGCATGCAAATTACTGCCACATTAAAATTCTGGTAGTAATGCACAGCTCATTGATACATATCACCTTTCCTGCAAGTGCCTGAGCAGTGATAGGCTCAGGCACTGACAGGATGACATTTAAAAAAAAAAAATCAAAACATACCAGTATCTCCCTCCCTCACAAACCTACAATCCTGTGTAGAAATCCCCATCCCCCCCCCACCAACCTCACCCCCTACCCACAATTAAAACTTTTCGCTGGTAGTCTAGCGCCCCTACCCATCCACACATTTCCCTGGTAGTCTAGTGACCCCCCTCCCTCTCCCCGACCCAATACCCTTTCCTCAAATATAAAAATTAAATCCAGGCCCAACCCCTCCCCCAGCCCACTCAAGCCCACCTGCTATACCTAACAGGAGAAGCAAGACTGATGCCTACTCGCTCCTGCTTCCGACACCACCATCTTGAAAAATGGTGGCACCTTGTCCTGCAGGTGCTTCCTGGGGATGCAGTGAGCAAGGCCTGTATACCATATAAGGGTGACTTCTGTGGATGCAGAATATATGTTTACATTTAACACCATGGTGGTCCAGTGTGCAGGCTAAAGTCATAATCGGGGTTCTTCTTTTTTTAAATTAGAGTCCTACATAATTTAACTGTCACAATTTTTGCTAAGCATAACCAGCAATTGTAAAGTTTAATTTTTTTATTATATAGCCTGGGAATATAAGTTGCATTCATTTTTCTGGAGCAATCATCTTACCAGAGTGAGGTTATCTTAACTAGAGCTCTGAGGAGCCCTCCATTTGGGGTGTCTTCAGGGAGGCTGCTGTTTCACAGTGAGCAGGATCGAGTGGATGCCATTCCTGCCCATTCCCCCACTAGATCACCAGGAACTGGGCAGGTAAGTCTGAAGGGATTCCAGGGGGTGTTGTGGATATTCAGAAGGGAAGGGAGATCGGAAGAGACTTTTGAAATGTTCAGGGGGGAGGGGTGAGAGGGAGGGGGATTTAAATCACGTGGGTGGTGGTGGAACCTAGCCAGATATTCTTATGTGGGTCCTGGCTGAGAGGAGATAGGATAGATGTGTTTAAATACCTATAAGAGTGAGTCTCTTTCAATAGAAAGGAAGCTCTGGAATGAAGGGACATAGGATGAAGGTGAAAGGAGAGAGACTCAGAAGTAAACTGAGGAAATACTTCTTCATGGAAAGGGTAGTGAATTTGTGGAACAACCTCCCAGTGGAGGTGGTGGATTAAAACTGTATCTGAATTCAAGCAAACTTGGAACAAGTACATAGGATCTCTAAAGGAGTGAAAGGGAGAGTAGATGGCATGGATGGGTAGACTAGATAGGCCATATAGTATTTATCTGCCTTCATTTTTCTCTGTTTCTATGGTATCTGCAAAACACAGGTTAGTGATTTAGGAAGCCCCTGATATAGTGCAATGCAGCCAACCAAACTGGACAGCACTAATGCTTCAATTACAGAACAAAGCTCCAGTGTAACACTTATAGTTAAAATAGGTAGAACAAGTTAGATTATTTCTGTGGAGCTGCCAGTTCAGAGTTCAACCAAAAAATGGCCCACCACATTTCTATGGGACAAGCAATTCCAACTTCTGCAGCACAGAAACATTGCTACACCAAAACATAGCAGTTAGGGATTTAATCCTTTCAAACTGCCTCTCCCCTCTTCTCCTAGGCATAGATACGCATACACACATGCACACACATAAATAATCAGAAAACACGTACTGAGATAGGCCCAGGTTGTGCCCTATCGTGATGATGCCATAGGGGAGAGCTCTGGCAAATAGAAAGGGTAGTTTCCCTTTAAGAGAGGTGTGGTAGCCATGTTAGTCCACTTTTAAAGGTAATCAATAGAAATAAAACAAAATAATACATGGAAAAGAAAATAAGATGATACCTTTTTTATTGGACATAATTTAATACATTTCTTGATTAGCTTTCGAAGGTTGCCCTTCTTCGTCAGATCGGAAATAAGCAAATGTTGGTAGATGGCAGTATATATAAGTGAAACATCAAAGCATTTCAATGACAGTCTAACAGGATGGGGGTGGGTCGGTGAGAGACAGGGAGATATGCATGGAGACAAGAGGGTGTCAAAGCAGTACAATTTTATGGTTTATAATGGGCTAGAAAACCCAGATCTTTAAGTTCTGTCTGGTGGGTGTGAAAATATTTAATCATTCTGACTTCAAAGGTCTTACGTTCCTGTATTGTTTTAAAGTTCCCTTTTAGGATTCACTCATTACTCACTTGTTCAGTACTCTTATTTTATTATCCTCACCGTTCTAATTCCCTTCTCTTATTTGTCCTGTTTGTCTGTCCTAATTAGATTGTAAGCTCTGTCGAGCAGGGACTGTCTCTTCATGTTCAAGTATACAGTGCTGTGTATGTCTAGTAGCGCTATAGAAATGATAAGTAGTAGTAGTAGTAGGATTCTTACCATGAAATCACTGGTACAGTGTTCTGGTTTTGTAAAGTGCTGCCCCATAGGCGTGACATCTTTATTGGTACTAGCATTTTTCATATGGTGTCTATGTAAAGAAGCCACTCTCAGACAATACATACTACAGGAAACTAACTGAGGATCCCACACAGGATTATACAAAGCAGCTGAAAGACCTGATCAGAACATTTCCTAAACAAGTACAGCCACATCTGAAGAAACTCATACCAAACCAGCCTTCTGTGGGCACATTCTACATGCTACCCAAAATACAGAAAACTGGAAACCCTGGCAGACCAATCATATAGGGTATTGGCATACTCACGGAGGAAATATCTGGACTCATAGGGGGAATTCTGAAACCTCTCGTACACAAAACAAACAGTATAACTTAAAACCAATTGACTATTAACTCAACATATTCATGAATATAACATGAACTTAAAATTAACATAAAATTGAAAAGTATATATAAATAAATAGATCAATAAATAAACTGTACACATAACAGTATTACACCTTGAGCTTTACCTTGGGTGAAGTGGCAGTATTGCACCTTAAGGGTATATAACGACACCTTGACTGATTCCAAGGAAACCTTTTAATGTATTTATTTGTGTTATGTGTACAGTATGTCTATCAATCTATTTATTATGTATACTAGTAAAAAAGGCCCATTTCTGACACAAATGAAACGAGCGCTAGCAAGGTTTTCCACGGAGTGTGTATATTTGAGAGAGTGTATGTGAGAGTGACTGTGTGTGTGAGAGTGAATGTGCGAGTGTGTGTGTGTGAGAGTGAGTCTGGGTGCGAGTGTGTCTATGAGACAGTGTGTGTGTGAGAATGAGAGTGTGTGCAAGTGTGTGAGACACAGTGTGAGAAAGAGTGTATTTCACACAGATACAGTGTGTGCGAGAGAGTGTGTGTGAGACAGACTCTCTGTGAGACTGAGTGTATGAGACTAAGAGAGTGTGTGAGTGACTGTGTGACACAGAGAATGAATGTGATACATTGTGAGACATTGAGTGTGGGAGAGAAAGACATTGACTGTGTGAGACAGAGTGTGTGAGTGACAGAGATACCCCCCCCCCCCATCTCCCTTTCTCTGGTGTCAGGCCACCCCTCTCTCTCTCTGGTGTCTGAACGTTACTGTGCAGGACGCTGAGCTGTGGCTATGCTTCAAGGAACTGACCAATCCTATTTAATAGAATGCACCTCCAACATTCTGAAGCCGAGAAACCTCATGTGGTTGGTCACTTCTGCTTGTGACGAACCTAGAAGTATGTGATGTCAATTCAGGAGATGGATACAGAGAGCAGGAATGCCTCAGCCATGCAGTCAGCTTCAGAATGTTTGAGGTGCGTTTTATTATATAAGATATACTTTCAAATTTATGTTAATTCTAAGTTCATGTTATATTAATGAATACGGTGTTTTTAAGTCAATTGGCTTTAAGTTATACTTATGTATTATATGAGAGAGATGCTGGATAGGGGTGGAGAGAAGGGGAAGACATGTCAGCCCACTGGATACCCCCTGGAGCTATGGATCTCAGGGCAGCTACCCTGCTTGTGTCCCCCCCCCCCCAACGCCAAGCTGCCCTGCTTGTGCCCCCCCCCCCCCCCCCCCCTAATGCCAGCCCTGTGTGCTGGCTCTGAATATTAGGCCGGCACCCACACAATTTTAAAAACTCTCAATGTATGTAGTTACCCAGTTACACATAAGTGCTAAAAATTTGTGTGAAAAAAATACCTAGATAAATTATAGTTAGAAATTATAGAACACTACATACATTGGGAGTTTTTTTTAGAGACTCGTGAGGATGCTCGCCAGAGAGTTTGTATAAAGAAATTAATGTTTCCACTACAAACGCTGAGCAGCACAATATCCGCTGCAAAAAGTGCAGTAGAGTTATCGGGTGTCTTAAGTCTTTTTCTCCCTTGTAAAAATAAAAAAATATTTACAAAGGTATACCACACAAAGAGTTTGAAAGGTGAATGAGTAAAATATTGTTTTCATCAGTGGATATTGAACCTGATTTTTAGTTAAAAATTTCTGAATCATAATTCAACTTCCTACTTCTCTCAACATCCTTTACCAAGAGGGCAAAGATAAGCTCCGTTGAAGTAATACTAAAGGAATCTTATTTGAACAGCATCCTCAAAAAATATCCTGCAGCCGGGAGCTTACATTATATTTTTTATTCATTGATTGATTTAAATTTTCAGACAGGCTGTTTAATTGCACCTTAATTGTTTACGATTCTGAAAATTGGTTAATAGATTATGTGATACATGATCAATCTTTACCACTTTGGCATGTTCTGATTTGTGGGATTCATTTGGTTCCTTATTATGAGCTGGCAGGAGATTATTCCAGATAATCTGGGAGGTTTTATATCATAAAACCTCGGGATAATCTAAGCACAAACAGTTCGCTTCGCTGCCGCTCTGCGGTTTTTCCGAGTGATCCACAGCGCCACCTAGCAGCACCTGAAGAACGGCAGCCTCGGAGTTGGGACTCTCTGACCCGGAAATAGATTCTCCGCCGTTCCGTGCACGTGGTGGCAAGTGAGCACACCTTTTAATTGATTCCTCTTTCACGTGAAATAGAGTTCCGGCCCGTTTCCTTTCCATAGCGGGCGAGATGGCGGCGCCAGGAGTAGAGGAGCTGCTGGCTCGAGCCGAGCAGGACGAGGCGTCGAGGCTGCGGCAGATCACGGTGCACAAAGAACTGGACCTTGAGTATGACCTCGGTAATTTATTAGCCGTAGACCCGAACCCACCAGAAGCGAGCGAGTTCCGCCGACGTGGGGGCGACTATCTGAAGGCGCTGGCTCGGGGCAACACGCAGCTACTGATGAACCAGCTGTGGCAGGTGCCTACTGAACGCGTGGCGGAGACCGTGGTGGGCCGCCTGCCCGAGCCTACCCTACGACTGCCACGTGAAAAGCCCCCACCCCGGGCCCGGCCGCCCACCCGCTGGGAGCAGTTTGCCAAGCTGAAGGGCATTCGCAAGAGGAAGAAGAGCAACATAGCCTGGGACGAGGCTCACGGCGAGTGGCGGCGACGTTGGGGCTACCGGCGGGCCAACGACCCCACCAAAAACTGGCTCATGGAGGTGCCGGCCACCGCCGACCCCAACGAGGACCAGTTCGCCAAACTGCGGCGGGCCAAAAAGGAGCGCGTGGCCAAGAACGAGCTACAGCGCCTGCGCAACATCGCGCGCTCGCAGGGGCGCGCGGTGCCGGCCCCTGTTGCCCCGCCCGGTGCGCCCCGCTCCCGGGCTGAGTTGGGCAAAGAGCTGCAAGTGACCCGGCGCTCCACTGCCTCCGTCGGTCGCTTCCAGGCGCGGCTGCCGCGTGAGAAGGAGCCCCGAGGCCTGGGCAAGAAGAGGCGCTTTCAGCCGCTGCTTGGGGACATGGCTGCCGAGAAAGCTCGGCAGCTGGAGCTGCTGGGGGCGCTGAGCCGCAAGGAGCCGCGGCTGGACGTAACCCGGGCCGCCAACAAGCAGCTGCGGGAGGATGAGCAAGAGGCCGCGCGGAATAGGAAACGGCGGGGAGCAGGACGAGCTGGCAGCGGCAAGAAGAGGAAGGGACCTGGCGGAGCGCGGGCTGGCAAGAAAGGAAACAAACAAGCGGGGAAACGGAGCAGAAAAGGACAGTAACTGGACAGGAGATCTGAAATCGTGGCTTCAGTTGACCGATCGTGCATCCGTGTCTGGATTGGGAGGGGAGAAGACGACTTGTACCGACTTTGGGGCGTTTTGTACAAGAAGTCTCTTCTCCGGGCAATGTGCCATGCGTTTTCTATAGTAGCGTGTTTTGTACTGCTGCGTGGAAATTATGCAGTGTGTAATGGTACATAACCTATGGAAGTGCCTGCTTAGCTGGCACTTTTCAGCAATGGCCTGGTTATTATGGTAAATGATATTTTTTTGACAATAAAAGGCTATTTTGATAATCTGCATTAGAAAAGGTTTTATTTGTCTGGTATTTGTTCAGCTGCTATATATAGAGGTGTATTTTCAAAGCACTTAGACTTACAAAGTTATATATTAACCTATGGAACTTTGTAAGTCTAAGTAAAATGAGCCCCATAGTATTGTGTATTGTAGTTCTTGAGGAATAAAATGTGAGAGTATTAAGTTTTAGGGAGCTGATAAAAGGTAGAGTAGCACGTGGCAGCTGCTACTAAAGTAATACCACACCATGTAGAAATCAAAATGGATTTACATTTTATTTGTGGAAAAGTTTAAAGCTATTGTGGAAGAGTGGGGGATGTTCCAGACAGTGCATACAAAAGTTTTGTGTCAAGCAGTGTATACAATATGTAAGCCGCATTGAGCCTGCCATGAGTGGGAAAGCGTGGGGTACAAATGTAACAAAAAATACAAATGTGCTTCACAGAAATGACTTATGCATATTTAGGTGCAGAAGGACAGACGCTGATGTATAACTTTGTTTTAGTTTGGACTCATGCATGTCTTGTAACTTCTCATCTGCTTCTGAACCTTGCAAGCTCTTCCTTCTGGTTGCAAAAGAAGACAAAGTTTTTATCTCAAAAACTGACATCCAGTCTTTTCCACAGCCCTTTCAATGAAATGGAAGACTTACAACTACACAATGATGAGCTTATTTAATTTGTACACTCAGCACCCTCTTCTCCTAATAATGTGTATGCACACCCTATGGTAACCACATTAGGCTCATGATAGGTATTCTGCATCAGCCCCTTGGTTGGGTCCTTTGAGTTGTAGTTTCTTAGGCCAGACTAACAATGCTTTCTTATGCTATATACAGTACAAGATCATATTGTACACTCCTTGAAGAAGGAAATAATTTTAAAGATAACACCCTAGACCTTTCAACTGTGCTCCAACAGTTCAAGTATGCAGTCTTTTTCTGAAGCCATTTTTGACAATACATTTATTTAGATGTGCTTAAGAAGTTCAAGTTGACATCAGTTTAATTGCTCATTTTTAGCGTAATGTTCCGTTGAATTAAATCTATTTATTTTGGCACTCAAGTTGTTTTCTGAAATGTTTAGGTTCTGCTCTACAGTGTTTCCTGGTTGCAAATCTTGTGCATAGTATATAGAATGCAAGTACTGAGTTGGAAATTAGCTATTTTTGATATTGGGTAGAAAAGTACTAATACTGGGGGAGGGGTTGCCTTTTCAATTCTACTGATGAATAAAATTGCTTGGATAAGTACAAATGAATTTACTATAGTAATGCTCGAAAGGTGGTTTCTCCTGTAACATTCTGTGGATTTAAGGGGTCATGAACTCATTTCAGAATACCCTATATTCTACTCATGTAATCAACTCTGTTGGTGCTAATTCCAGTGCTTCCAGTGGAATTGACACACACAACCAGCAGGCTTAGGTGGATAGTGGCAGCCTATTAGCCTTCCATGCATCCCCTGCTACTCCCCATTCCCTCCTAACGTCAGCATAACAGCAACACTTCACAGTGCTTTCTGTGCAATAAGAGAAATCAGCACCATGCCCCTAGTTTGCAGTTTGCTCAGTATAGGGCCTGTGCAGAAAGCTTTGGGGTATAGCCAGCATGTTACTGCAATATTACTGAAAAAATATACCGCAACAGGCATATTACTATTATGTTAAAATTGTGGCCATAATCTGCAGCTCATTGATAAATGTCAGTGATCCTGTCAGTACCTGAGCTAATCGCTGCTCAGCCACTGGCAGGAACATTGACATTGAGGGGGAAAAATTAACACTGCTAGTATCCTGACCAGCTTTTTGCAGGGTCCCAGTTTAGTGGCCAGCTGCCCCCCCCCCCCCCCCCCCCCCCCCGATCCTGTAAAGTTAGTGAATGCCTGACCTTTTATGAGTGGAGGAAAACAATTCTTGTCAGCAGGATACTGCTCACTCTCCTGTCCATGAACGTCTGCTGTCTAAAATACCTCGCCAATCTAATATGAAGGAAAAACTCTCAGGAGATAATTGCACTATAATAACACTACTACTTTATCAGCACAGCAAAGAGCAAACAAGTCAGTTAATTGTACTTAGATATTATTCGTGTTAATCTAACAGCCATTAATTTCTCTTGTGTGTCTTTATTCAGTTCACTGCAGTCAGAGAAAAAAAAATCTTTCTCTTACTGTCTCCTCTCCCCTCTTTTTTTTTTTTTCTCTCCCATCTGATGCTGTTTATCTTAAAGATGAGGAAAACATATATACACAGACCTAGTTGGCAAGTTGAGCTGACTGCAGCTCAACTATTTGCACAAAAACATATCTGGAAAAGAGAATCCAAAGTTAGTGTGGAGGAGTGGGATAGCAGGTAGCTACTAGGTCTAAGATAAGAGTGAGGGTCTGCTGGTCGTACTTCAGACTTCTCCAGGCTACCAGACTCAGGTGCTGCCTCCTGTTACTTAATTAGGATACCTCAGAGGTGTTCTCGGTTTGACAGAGTTGTGCTCTGAGATTCCAGCCATCTGGACACAGGAGCCTGCAACCTTAATCTGTGCTCCTAGAGGTTAAAGGTTGGATACCTTCTGGCTGTCGTGGCTATTTTAAGGTCTTTCACCCTGGCTACCTTGCTCTCACCCTTCCCACCACTCTTCCCCTCAGTCAGCAGTAAACCCCCTTTTTATACAGTGAATATTTACCATGTCCAGTATATTTCTATTGGACATATGTAAACATATAGGGAAAACAACTTTGTTTTTCTTCTCAATATATAGAAAAAAAATACAGATGGTTTGTCGGTCATGCGAGTTTTCCTATCTGCGCTCTGTTTCTAGGTGTAGTTACTGTATAGCTTTTTATCACAGAGGTCAGCCTGACATTTTTCTCAATTCTCAGAAATTATGTGCTTCTCTCTGTTCCATGTGAAGAGACATGCCAGATCAGAATCCTAGGCCTCTCAGCCTCAGTATTAGAGAAAACAGGTCAATTAAAATATCTCTCATTAATTTAGCCTTAACAATCCAACCTGAGGTACATCCCCCCAACCCACCCAGGTCCCTCAACAGAAAAAAAAAATACTTCTCTGATAGTCTAATGGGGCCTCCCCTTAACCTCTTTGATGCATCCCCTGCCCCATATCTATACAAATGACCTGGTGATCTGATGAGCCCCCTTCCAAACCTCCATCCCCCATTTAAAAGAAAAAAAATCCCTGGTGTCTAGCAGCACCTCTGACCCTTCCCAACCCCCTCGTACCTGTACCTCTCATCAGTGGTGGTACCCTGCGCTACGCATACATCCTGAGACGTACTGGGCAGAGCCAGCCTACCATACAAGGGTCATAACATGTCAATTCAACCAAAGGTCCCCATCTCACCATTTCAGAAATTGATAATAATCTACCAGAATGGAGACCAGTATATAAGATGGAAAACAGCAAAATTTCAGACATATGTTCAATGGTTTTCGAGATCGGCTTTTTATCCAGTGGGGGATTGGCACAGTTTGCAGCCAACTGAAAGTTTGTGCACCTTTTAGACCCTAGTAACTGCCATTAAATGTCCTACAGCTTTGAAATTTGCAGCACTTACTCAGAATTTTGTGTAGCGGATGGGGCACGTGGTTTCTGAGATACTAGTTTTAAAAAGGGGGATTTTATTCAGTCTTGTATAACAAAATATCACTTTCAGGAAACTATGCCAAAGATATTAAAGGAAAAGCTTTCATATTTTATCTGTTAGTAGCACTAGTTAAAATGAGCAATATGTGTTAATATTTTGCAGCTGGAATCTATAGTGTTCCCTGATATGCCTCACTGAAAATTGTCACGCTCTGTAAGTCCACTTTGGAGTTAATTTTCATCATGTGAGAGAAGTAGTACAAAAAACGAGCTTTACATCAAAAGCCACATTGAGCCTACAACTAGTGGGAAAATGTGGGGTATAAATGTATTAAATAAATTGAAAGTGCTAGAAAAATTCTTTCATTTGATGCTTCTCCCAAGCTATCCATAAGAAAGATAATGGTAAAAATTCCAAATTCTGAACAATCATCAACATCTTTGCAGACAGGTTTATTTTAACAGACATTGTGAGCAACTGCATTAATTCAAGAGTCCATTAAGAGTTATTTAAAGGGTTCAGCTTTAAAAGTTTTCTTTTTTCTCCTATGTTCAGATGGTACTGATGACTGGTTGCACTCAGAGTATCAACAGTCAAGAGCAGTTGGATAGCGAGTATCCAACACTCATCTCTGCAGCTTGGCTAGGAAAATGACAATTTAGGACCCTTCGGTTGCATAAAATAACCAAATATATCTGCATTTTCTTGAGAAAATTTCAAGATGGTTCCCAAATACTAATCCCAGTCATAAACAACAGCAACATACTGACCACACTTGAGTTGTGCAGAAACGCCTCTCTTGCTGCTGCATCATCTGCAGAAATTCTGCCAATTTTGAGCTCACTCATGTACATTCCATTTGTCTTCTGTTTAAATATTTCGTATAGTTCATGAAGATTTGCTAGGAACAGTCTTTTTTGCTTATAGATGTGCTCACCATTGATCTTCACAGAGACAAAGTCTTCCTTTCTCGGGCAGATTTGGGAAATATCCTCAAAATTCAGTCACTTTAGACCACTTCAGATGACTTGCTGCATTTGGGATCAGCCATAAAACTAGTAGTTTTCCAGCTTTCGTAACTATACGTTTTGAAACTCCAAATTCTTCAGCAGTTTGCTCAATTGTCTAGCTTGAAGGTACTATTGTCAGTATCTGAATCTTCCTGTTTTTAGAGGACTTAGCAACTGTATCCTTCATGTTTTTAATTTCTTCATCCAGATCAGAGCATGTTGTGCAGTTTTGTACTGACTGGTTGTAGGTCCTCTGTTTCAGCCTCCAGGGCACAAGCAAATTTCTTTTGTCCTTTTAAGTTTTCTTTTGCCATAGCCAAAATGATCTCTTCTGCTTACTTTTCCATGTTTCATCAGACTGCACCCAAGAGAAGTTCGTTTCATGTTAATATCAGTCTCTTCAAATTTACTCAAAGTTTCTTCTTTATATTCTGATACAGTACCACTGGCACCCAAAGGACTTACTGCAGAAGCTGATGTTAAACACTTGGGACAACGTTTCTGGCCATGTTTAATTTCTCTTTGACATCTACTGCTGTAAGAAATTTTCCTAGCAAGATCCATGGCTACTGCTTTCAGAGCACTCTTTTCTGTAGTACCATGTGGATCATCACATGACTTCTGCCTGCATTCATGCTTGTCCAAGTAAACTTTTTTTTGTGATAGTATCATAATGTAGCATCTGAAGATGAAACTGTGTCTTCTAGTACACAAAATTATCATTCTCAGTCAAAGATCACAGATTTAACAGACCAGCCTTCCTGCAGTAAGTTTTCTGGTGACAGCTGTGTTTACAATGAATTCCAACAGAGCAAGACCCTAATTTCTCAGCCATATTTGCACTACAGATCACATTACTACTACTACAAATCATTTCTATAGCGCTACCAGTCGTATGCAGCGCTTCACAATTAAGGGGGTCTTTACAAAAGCTTAGCTCGAATTATCTGCAGCAGGGCCCATTTTATTCCTATGGGCCCTGCTGCAGATAAGTAGTCTTTCCTCACTGTGTCCCGCCCTCGCGGAAATAGAAAGTTACATCGGAGGAGGGCGGGATGCAGTGAGGGAAGGCCTGAGGTGATCTGCTTGTTTCACAGATGCAAGGCACTGCACGCTGGCGCTGTGTTGCCGATTCAGAGATTTTAAAAATGCAGGGGGCTTTATTTCGTAGATATGTAATGGAGAATTTGAAAATGTCAAAAGAGACTATACCACCAATAAGTAAAATCTTTTATATTCCGAAGAGAAATATTGAAGGAATGAGAGGTGGAGCTCAATATCCTATGGAACAGGATAAAAGTGAAGGTTTAAAAGATATTTCCGCAATATTGGAGCAGTCCCTAGAAGATGTGACAGAAAGGGCCACTCTTCTTGTGGTCTTTGTGTTTGAACAGGATTTGAACTCCATATTACGATTATATTTTCGAAATGCAAAAACTCCTTTTGGTGGAGCAAAGATAATGATGTTTCCAGACGTAACTAAACAAACGCAACAACGGAGGAAAGAATTTTTGAATTTAAAATCAAAGACTTTAGAGCTGGGAGGATCCTTTTTGTTAGTATACCCCTGTAAATGTATAGTGAAAATAGGGACGGTCAAACATGTTTTCTTTGTACCGGAGCAGCTCAAGTTTTTTCTGGATGCTAAACAACAGAACTGACGCTAGATAGAATAAACAGAGACATGCACTCGTCAAGTTTAGACATAGTTCTTTTTCTTTCCTTTTGAATCTTCCCTAAATTGAGTACGCCCCACACCTGTTGTGGTCTAAGGAAGCTAACTTTAAATGTATTAAACCTATGTATATGTATATAACAACAATGTTTTGTATATGGAGCTGTGTTTCTGTAGCAAGATTATTCTTGTGGATCTAGTTTATTTTGTTTAAATGATAAACCAATAAATTTAAATATAAAAATGCAGGGGGCTGAGTGGTAGAGAGGAGGGGGCTGTCAAGGGAGCTGAGGGTAGGCAGGGGAAGACTGGGGACTGCAGAAGAGAGGTAACAGCGGCACCGGCGGCCTGCATAAAAGGACGGGTTGGGAGCAGTGGGAACGAAGCACCCCCTTTGTACTTGCACCTGGGGTGGACCGCCCCCACCGCCCCACACTTGGTATGCCACTGGGGGAAGGACTGCTATTGCTTGCTTTGGCTGCAACTGCTATTCGTTGCGAGAAGCAGCAGTGGCAGCTGCTGGAGATTTGATGAGCGGCAAGGAAAAAGGTGCTGTACATCGTACCGGTGCGTACAGGCACAAAAAAAGCCATGGGTATATTAAAAGCAAGAAGACTGCAAAAGAATCAGTTGGACCAATAGATGACCAAGGGGTAAAAGAGGCACTCGGGAAGACAAAGCCATAGCGGAGAGATTAAATTAATTCTTTGCTTTGGTCTTCACCGAGGAAGATTTGAGAGAGATACCAGTGCCAGAAATGGTATTCAAGGCTAACGAGTCAGAGAAACGGAATGAAACCTATATAAACCTGGCAGATGTAATGGCGCAATTGAACAAATTGAAGAGTAGCAAATCACCTGGACCAGAAATGGTATTCATCCCAGAGTACTGATAGAATTGAATAATGAACTTGCAGAACTATTGTTAGTAATATGTAATTTATCTTTAAAATCAAGCATGGTACCGAAGATTGGAGGGTGGCCAATGTAATGCCAATTTTTTTTAAAAGGTTACAGAGGAGATCCGGGAAATAATAGACCAGTGAGCCTGACGTCGGAGCTGGGCAAAATGGTAGAGACTATTATAAAGAACAAAATTACAAACCATATTCAAAAGCATGGTTTAATGAGATAAAAGCTAACATGGATTTAGTGAAGGGAAATCTTGCCTCACCAATTTATTACATTTCTTCAAAGGGGTGAACAAACGTGGATAAAGGTGAGTCGGTCGATATTGTGTATTTGGATTTTCAAAAGGCATTTTACAAAGTACCTCATGAAAGACTGCAGAGGAAATCGGAGAGTCATGGGATAGGAGGTAGTGTTCTATTGTGGATTAAAAACTTGGTTAAAGATAGAAAACAGAGAGTAGGGTTAAATGGAAAAGGGTAGACCTCAGAGGTCTGTGCTCAGACCACTGCTTTTTAACATATTTATAAATGATATGGAGATTGGAATAAGTAGTGAGATAATTAAATTTGCTGATGACACAAAGTTCAAAGTTGTTAAATCGCAAGAGTATTGTGAAAAGTTACAAGAGGACCGTATGAGACTGGGAATCCAAATGCAAGATGACGTTTAATGTGAGCAAGTGCAAAGTGATACATGTGGGGAAAGAGTAACCTGAACTATAGCTATGTAATGCAAGGTTCCACATTAGAAGTCACACCAGGACAGGGATCTAGGCATCATCGTTGATGATACGCTGAAACCCTCTGCTCAGTGTTCAGCGGCAGCTAAGAAAGCAAATAGAATGTTAGGTATTATTAGGAAAGGAATGGAAAACAAAAATGAGGACATTATAATGCCTTTGTATCTCTCCATGGTGCGACCGCATCTCGAATATTGTGTGCAATTCTGGTCACTGCATCTCAAAAAAGATATAGTGGAATTAGAAAAGGTACAGAGAAAGGTGACAAAAATGATAAAAGGGATGAGACGACTTCCCTATGAGGAAAGGTTAAAATAGCTAGGGCTCTTCAGCTTGGAGAAAAGACAGCTGAGGGGAGATATGATAGAGGTCTATAAAATAATGAGGGGAGTGGAATGGGTAGACGTGAATTGCTTGTTTACTCTTTCCAAAAATATTAGGATTAAGGGGCATGCAATGAAGCTACAGAGTACTAAATTTAAAACAAATCGGAGAAAATATTTCTTAAACTCTGGAATTCGTTAGCTTAGCAGGGTTTAAAAAAAGGTTTGGATAGCTTCCTAAAAGAAAAGTTCATAAACCATTATTAAAATGGACTTCAGGAAAATCCACTTCTTATTAGTAGGATAATTCCACTGTATTTTTTCATCATGTACATAAGTAGTGCCATACTGGGAAAGACCAAAGGTCCATCTAGCCCAGCATCCTGTCACCGACAGTGGCCAATCCAGGTCAAGGGCACCTGGCATGCTCCCCAAACGTAAAAACATTCCAGACAAGTTATACCTAAAAATGCGGAATTTTTCCAAGTCCATTTAATAGCGGTCTATGGACTTGTCCTTTAGGAATCTATCTAACCCCTTTTTAAACTCCGTCAAGCTAACCGCCCGTACCACGTTCTCCGGCAACGAATTCCAGAGTCTAATTACACGTTGGGTGAAGAAAAATTTTCTCCGATTCGTTTTAAATTTACCACACTGTAGCTTCAACTCATGCCCTCTAGTCCTAGTATTTTTGGATAGCGTGAACAGTCGCTTCACATCCACCCGATCCATTCCACTCATTATTTTATACACTTCTATCATATCTCCCCTCAGCCGTCTCTTCTCCAAGCTGAAAAGCCCTAGCCTTCTCAGCCTCTCTTCATAGGAAAGTCGTCCCATCCCCACTATCATTTTCGTCGCCCTTCGCTGTACCTTTTCCAATTCTACTATATCTTTTTTGAGATACGGAGACCAGTACTGAACACAATACTCCAGGTGCGGTCGCACCATGGAGCGATACAACGGCATTATAACATCCGCACACCTGGACTCCATACCCTTCCTAATAACACCCAACATTCTATTCGCTTTCCTAGCCGCAGCAGCACACTGAGCAGAAGGTTTCAGCGTATCATCGACGACGACACCCAGATCCCTTTCTTGATCCGTAACTCCTAACGCGGAACCTTGCAAGACGTAGCTATAATTCGGGTTCCTCTTACCCACATGCATCACTTTGCACTTGTCAACATTGAACTTCATCTGCCACTTGCACGCCCATTCTCCCAGTCTCGCAAGGTCCTCCTGTAATCGTTCACATTCCTCCTGCGACTTGACGACCCTGAATAATTTTGTGTCATCGGCGAATTTAATTACCTCACTAGTTATTCCCATCTCTAGGTCATTTATAAATACATTAAAAAGCAACGGACCCAGCACAGACCCCTGCGGGACCCCACTAACTACCCTCCTCCACTGAGAATACTGGCCACGCAATCCTACTCTCTGCTTCCTATCTTTCAACCAGTTCTTAATCCATAATAATACCCTACCTCCGATTCCATGACTCTGCAATTTCTTCAGGAGTCTTTCGTGCGGCACTTTGTCAAACGCCTTCTGAAAATCCAGATATACAATATCAACCGGCTCCCCATTGTCCACATGTGTGCTTACCCCCTCAAAAAAATGCATTAGATTGGTGAGGCAAGACTTCCCTTCACTAAATCCGTGCTGACTTTGTCTCATCAGTCCATGTTTTTGTATATGCTCTGCAATTTTATTCTTAATAATAGCCTCCACCATCTTGCCCGGCACCGACGTCAGACTCACTGGTCTATAATGTAGTTTGTTATAAAATCAGATAGTGTTCGTGAAAGAATCCTAGAACCTGGCAGTTTTTACTTCTGGAATGGCAACCCTAGTGCAGACAGTTGGGTTGTAGGGGTGAGGTGGAGGAAGGGACTTGGGGCAAAACACAGGGCCCGACAAGGGATGGATATGGGTGGAGCAAGGGAGGGGCACAGAACAGATGTTTTTTCTCTGTCAAAAAGTTGGAATAGCAACCCTATCCATCAGTAGCAGGAGATGCACTAATAAGACAAGACATCATCTCCTGCTGTAAAATTTTGCAGCTCTTATCTTGAGACTGGTTCTCTTGCTGCCCGATGGGAAGGTGGCTTGTTGGTGCTGTGGACCGCAGAATTTTGGTGGGAAAAAAAGCCAGGGGTGAAACCAGGAGGCAGTGGGTGGGGCTGGGGCAGGATTGGGTGGAGCAGGGTGGGGCTGGGGGGGCATGTCTTAATCTCCCTTTGAAACATCAGCCCCCTTGACACTAAACTGAGCTCTGTTCATCCCATCTACTGTATGATCTTTAAAAAAGGGATGTCTTAATAATATATTGGGATAGTTCTTTATTTTATTCTTCATTTCAATTCTTCTAATTGTCAACTGGGATCATTCTTATTTTACAAAAACCAAACAGACAACCTAACACAAACGTTTGGAAGACAGTAAAAACGGTTTTGTTCATAACAAATTGCTGGCTGTTTCACCATGAGTGCAGAACAGAAGAATCTTATTTTCCTGCCAGTGCTGCTGTGGGCGGAGGGTTAATGAAGGGCCGCCAGGTTCAGCCCACATTCCTCCCCCGGGCCCGCTCCCTCCATCTTGCAACCAGCATGGCAGGGCGCAGCAGAGCTTTTGACCTCGTACAGCAGCTCCAGCGGGCAGCGTGAGTGCGAGCGGCGCGCTCCTTGGCACTGGCAGCAGCACATAGAAGCAATCGGGAGAGGGAGGGGCGCTACTTCAGACGCAGGGAATAGCGTTTACCATAGCGCCGCGTGTATATGTGCAGTGTTAGGCTTTGACGGTTAAAAGCAAGGAAGTCTTGGAGCTGTTTTTCGCTCTTTTATTTAGACCCTGTCCCCACGCAGGGCCTTGGTGTAGTGGCTGAAGCAGGAGGAATTTGGGCGCGCCTTGACCTCCTGTTCCTGGGGGCGGTCAGGGGTAGGGTAGGCGAGGTTTGCATTTGCAGGTTGTCCCGCTGTTAGCAAGGGGTAGAGGCAGAGCTGCCAAGACAGAGGGAGACTTTTTGACCGGTCCTGGATTTCTGCCAACCTGATCTCCTGATGCATTATGGGACCTGCAGCACTTTTCAGTGCATACTACTCTGCTTTGGGGTGTTAAGTTTACAAACCAGGACGTCTCCTTCCTGTAATGGGTACCTTGGCAGCTGTGTAGAAGGACCAGTGCAGGCGTTAATGGCTTTCTCTTATCTCTTGTGATTTTTGTGTTGGGGGTCTTTGTCATTTGCAACGAAGAATGTGCATGAAGGAGATATTCTGCATATAATAGAGGCAGTCTATGGAAATCTTTCTTCTCATGCATATTCATGGTGTGAAAAAAAAGATTTTTTTTAGGGGGGGTTAGAATACTCCAATACTGGCTTACAACAGCATGCCTTCTATTTTGATTCTTTTTCTTTTACCGTAACCTGTAAATGTATTACTTTAGCAGCACATGTAAAATTGTAATCTAATAAATTTATGTTAATCTGAAGAAATGCCAAGTTGCCCAATGTTCCATTAGGGAGAGGTTTTATAGGTTTTGAACTTACATCCCAAAGTAATGTGGTATTTATAGCAGAGGCGTAGCCAGACCTCAAATTTTGGATGGGCTACTGGGCAATCTGGGTGGGCACATGTAATCTCCCCCCTCCCCCCCCCGTGCCAAGTCAAACCTTTACAGTAAATACCTGTGCTGGTGTAAACTGATCATGTGTGGTAGGAGGAGGCCAGAGCAACGGTAATATATAGACAGTGCCATCAGCTGGAGCAAGTAGGAAAGGAAGCTGTTCGTGCTGCCAGAGGACCCTTGCAGCTGGTGAGGCTTGGGGATCCCCACCAGCCAATAGCAAGTGCACAAACATTTTGGGTGGGCCTGAGCCCAAAGTGGGTGGGCCCAGGTCCACCAGTGGCTATGCCACTGATCTATAGTCCAGCTTTCTGCACACTGTAGGTCCCTCTTGGAGCAGGGTAATTGGGCAGCTCTGCTGATTCGGCAAAAAACCCTCCAACATCCTAATGATTTTTTATTACAGTCTCAATATGCAAAAATGTTTCAGTATATAACACGATTATTTTTTCTAGCTGAGCTTTTCAGCTAAACTTATCTGTGCATGATGCTCAGTGTTCTCCAGAATGCCACCGCCGACTATGGCCAAAGTTTCGAACCTTCTTCAGGGTCCATGGCGGGTCTCACTGTGAAATACAAAACATGACTTCAATAATACCAGGCAGATAGAAACATTTTAAACAGAGCATCACACGCAGATAAGTTTAGCAAAAAAGCTCAGCTACAAAAAATAATCGTGTTTATATATTGAATCATTTTTGTATATTGAGATTGTAGTAAAAATCATAAGGAGGTTGGAGGTTTTTTTTGCAGATGATGAGAGTGCATGCTCCTTGATAAAGTAGGTTGTGCCAAAATTAGGAGCTCTTTTGAGGCTTTTTTCCTCCTTTCTCCTTTATATATGAAAGATGTGGTGTGAAGTCAACTCATAAAACCGATAAATTCAGAAGGGGCTTTTTTAAATTGTATGACATACAGCTCTGCTGATTGTCATTACTACAGTTTTGCACAGAATGGACATGGCACTGCCTTTCCTGGCCCTTTAGATAAATGGAAAATTAGCATGTCCACTGACCTTCCACATCTTTCAAAAGCTAGCTAACTTACTAGAAATTTTCCCATGGCAAAAATATTGAATAAAGTTGCATGCGTAGCCAATTTGCACATGGAACTTGTTTAACAAGCTAATCAGTGCCGATAAACAAGCGCTAATTGGCACTAATTAGAATTTACATGCACAACTTTCTAAGTGTATTCTGTTAAGTGGTGCATGTAAATTCTAATGTGTGGATCACAGAAGGGCATAGCCATGGTGGGACATGGATGGCTCATGAGCATTTCTGAAAATTACGTGCACTGTTTCAGAATATGCCTGATCCACGTCTAAATAAGAAAGCATTTACACCAGGTTTTAGTTGGTGTAAGTACATAAGTGCATAAATGTAGCCATACTGGGACAGACCAAAGGTCCATCAAGCCCAGTATCCTGTTTCCAACAATGGCCATCCAGGTCACAAGTACCTGGCAAGATCCCAAAACAGTACAATACATTTTTATACTGCTTATCCCAGAAATAAGCAGTGGATTTTCCCAACTCGCCACTCCAAGGATTGTATTTTTTCTGAGGACCAGCAGGCCATATTCTCACATGTGGGTGATGTCTTCCACGTTGCTCGGTGCAAAGCTTAAACAACCTGTTACAGCTTTAAAAGCATGCACAGTGTCCCCACAATGCACATGCAAGTGCCTTCCCTCCTGCCATGAGTGTGTAGGACCAATCAGTCTCTTCTCATTCGCAGTGAGGAGAGAATGCGATTCTCCCTCTCTCACAGCGTCTAGTGCATGAGCATTCTTTTTTTGGTTATATGCTTTCCCTTTGAGGTTTTTTACCCTGCTTTTTTCTAACCTTCCTATATAGTTTTAGATTGATTTTTCCCCACTTTTAAGTTTCCTTAGGCCTGAGCTCTGGTCGGACGTTTGTCCCTCAATTTTTTTCTAGTGCTTGCCCCTTTGTCACCATCAAGCCATTTGATCTAGCCACGGCTGTTTTCCTTTCCATGTCATCGAAGGTTCCCAGTGTAAGTGCTGTAGCCGGTGCAATAGGACCATCTCTGGAAAAGACACTCATTCTTGGTGTCTTCAGAGCTTGGGGCCTGAACATATCCCTTCCAGCTGTGTCCTTTGCCTTTGTATGAAGAAAAGAACTCAGCTGTCCAGAGAGGCTCAAAAGGAAAAGAGAAGGTAGGCTCATCTCTGGACACCCTCTAGTTGTTCGCCTCATGAGAGGTTTGCGTTTGACAAAGCACCCTATCAAACCTCCACCTGAGTCATGGGACCTCAATGTCGTCCTCACCTAGCTGATGAAAGCTCTTTTTTAGCTGCTGGATTCTTGTCATCTGAAGTACTTGACCTGGAAGGTCTTGTTTTTGGTGGCTGCTACGTCAGCTCACAGGATCAGTGAGCTTCAGGCTCTAGTGGTGGATCTACCTTACACTAAATTTCATCATAGCAGAGTAGTTCTCTGCATGCACCCTAAGTTCCTACCTAAGGTTGTGTCAGAGTTCCATCTGAATCAGTCGATCATTCTTCCAACATTCTTTCCCAAAATTTATGCCCATCCTGGTGAAAGTGCACTGCACACCTTGAACTACAAGCAAGCACCGGCCTTTTACTTGGAGCGGACTAGGCCCTACAGACCACCCAGCTTTTTGTTTCTTTTGATCTCAACAGGATGAGAGTTGCCATCGGGAAATGCACAATCTCCAATTGGCTGGCAGATTGCATTTCATTCACTTATGTCTACACTGGGCTGACTCTTGAGGGTTATGTCAAGGCTCACAATGTCAGAGCCATGGCTGTATTGGTAGCCCACTTGAGGTCAGCCTCCATTGAAGAAATTTGCAAGGCTGCAACGTTGTCTTCAATCCACACCTTAAGCAGGATACCTGATATGATAGTCGGTTTGGACAGGCAGTTCTGCAGAATTTGTATGGGGTCTAGAATCCAACTTCACTCCCTAGACCTGTTTTGTTCTGTTCCAGGCTGCACTCTCACACAGTTGTATATAGTGTTAGGTTAATTATTGCTTTGTCCTCGCTTTTGCAAGGTTCAATTGACCAATGTTTGTTGTTTTCAGTGAGCCTGGTAGCTAGGGATTCCCACTTGTGAGAATATGGCCTGCTTGTCCTCGGAGAAAGCAAAGATATTTACCTGTAGCAGGTATTCTCTGAGGACAGCAGGCCATTCAATCTCATATACCCTCCCACCTCCCCTTGGAGTTGATTCCATGCTATGATGTTGTACGATGGTCCCGTTCTCTCGTGGCAGGTGGGAACACACTCAGAAATGCACGGTGGGGACCTTGCTCATCTTAAATCTATACCGCACTGAGCGACATGGATGACATCACCCACATGTGAGAATGAATGGCCTGCTGTCCTCGGAGAGTACCTGCTACAGGTAAGTATCTTTGCTTTATGCAACAGCAAACTTTCCTAAATTTCTATAACAAGCAGTTCAATTCCTTTTCAGTCTTAAATCCAAATTCAGTATGTATTCCAACTTGATATTGATGCAAACTCAGTTCAGAACCAGAACTCAGGGATATGATGTATCTTCTCAGGTATCAGTTTATAACTCTTACAGTATGTACATATTTACAGCTCCTTCTTTCCGTAGCCATCCCTTCTGGGTGTAACAACCTAAGGCTATGCTGCAGCGCTTGTGCAACAAGCAGATCTTCCTCTGGATCAGACCTCCTTGTCTGTCCACACTCCCCTCCAAAGGAGTACTTCACTGGGCTACCACCTTTGGCTCTGAACAGATCTTTCCTGTTCCTGCTCCCAGGCTGGGACCCCCTATTTCCCACCTGGAGTACTCCTCCACTTCACGGTTAATGCTTTAATGGCAGAAATCTTTCTCTTTGGTCAGCCTTAGTTTCTTGAACCCATCCAGGACACCCCCCTCTTCTCAAGGTTCCCAGTGGGGTTAGAAGCAACCAAAGACCCCGTGCATACCCCAGCACTAACATTTATGAACTCCTAACTCCTCCCCTTCTGTCATTCAACAACCAGAAACATTTCCCTCTGCAACTTACCCAGCAACCCACTCCCTTGGGCTGGATCCTTTAGCACCTACAACCTCAGGGCCCTCTCAGTAACTCTGGAGAGCTCTCTCAGGTTCTTTAGTAATCCCCATTACAGAGTGCCTGGAGCCAAAGTAGAGATTTGAAGATTAGAGTGAGCCAAATTTGCTTGTATTCAGCTTTGTATGAGCCATAGTATTTTGTATGAGTTGAAGACTGGTTGAGTTTGTTTGGAAATCCAATACAGAGCAAATTACACAGGAATAAACAACAGCAAAAGAAAGAAAATTGTTTTAGTCTTCTATTCTCATGTTTTAGTTATTATAGTTTTGTTGTAAACCAAGGAGTGGGTTTAGGGCTTTTCATAGGGCAGACTTTTGTTGGAGCAATAGCATCGATGGCTGTCTTTTGATCTGTGTTCCGGGCATCAACCATGACAGTGATTGAGATGAGGAATGAGGTGTTGTCTGGATTCTGGAGATTTTATAGGAGGGTTTTTGGGATTATGCAAGTAGTTTGACCTTTTTTTTTTGTCTTTGTGTGATTTTCTGAGATGTGAGTGGTATATCATGGTCTAGCTGGGAGAACTTGGTGATCTATATGCTCTTCATTGATAATTCTTAGAAGTAGTTGATGTGGTGTGATTACTAGGTTGAGTGTATGGCCACATTGTGAGTCAGTCTGTCAATTAATTGGATTAAATTGAAGACTTCTACCTCAGATCAGAAAGTCATATGGAAGGTTCTATCATCTTTTTGGATGTTGAAGTCACCTAGGACTAGACTCCTAGCATGTTCCATTATTATCTCTGATATTAAAACCAGGAGCTCCTGCAGGGCTTCATCGATACCATATGATGAGTGATAAACTAAGAAAATCCCTCATTTGGGGTGCATTTGAGCCTGCATGGGATGGATTCTGTTCTCTCAAGTTCACATTTGGGGAAGTTGGCCAAGCCTAGTGCTTCTGTAAAGATTATTTTAACCTTCATTTGTTTCTTCATGGGGTATAGAAGCTGAAGGCTTGATATCAGATTTGGAGAAACTGGGGGGGGGGGGGGGGGGGGGGGGGGACTGTCAGTAGCTAATGTCTTGTCTCTGTTACACACATGATGTCATGGGATTCCTTTACTAGTAATTTGTGTAGTTAAGTAAAGGGGGTCATGGATTTTATATACCACCTTTCTGTGGTATTACCAAAACAGTTTACATTTATTATATGCAGGTACTTTCTCTGTCTCTAGTAGGTTCACAATCTACGTTTTCATTCCTGGGGCATTGAAGAGTTAAGTGACTTACCCAGGATCACAAAGAGCCACAGTAGGAATTGAACCCAGTTCCCCAGTTTCCTAGCTCACTGCAGTAACCATTAGGTTACTCCTCCAACTTGTTGCAAATGAAGCAGGAATTCGGGAGTATCATCTTGCAGAAGGCATTTGCATGGGATTTTGTGGTGGCCTAAAGTTATTTGATAACAAATATGTTTTTCAGAAGGAGGAAAGGCAGCAAAGGTAAAAGACTCATCATTCAGAAAGTCAAAGATCTATGCAAGAAGTATTATATCAGTCCTCATAACTTCAGAGAAGGGATGTGAAAGGGTACGGATAGAGTCAATTAAAAATGCATAACAGAAAAGCCATGGAATATTTTTTGATAAAGACTTGCATGTCCTCAATTGTCAGTGCTTTTTGCACATTTTTTTCCTTTCCAGCCACTAGGATGACGAGGAAGCCTTTTTCTCTAATGTTTCCTCAGTTCCAGAAGGTGTTTGCACATTGTGGTTTGGAGCAGGTTAATCTGCTGTTCAAACAGTGGTATTGGTTGAGAATAAACAACAGTTTAAATCACAGGTGAAAGTAGTTGTGTGCACAGATAGGCCCAGATGAACCAAGAATTTTTTGTGTACACACAGAGTTTAGCACATGAGGTCGGAAGAGAAAGGGGAGAGGTAGGGAGCAATACCAGAGCTCTTGCTCAGGAATTGTTTAGATCAGTTTTGAAGGTTTACGACAATGAGTGGAGGAAATAATTTGGGCAACTCGCTTATGAAATAGTGCTTATCCCCCCCATTTGCCAATGAGGTTAAGATTTCTTTGAACACTGCTGGTCAGTAAAATATAGTACACTGGAGAGAATGATAAGGAAGATTTTTTGATCTCAGAATTCAGTAAAAGATTGTTCCCATGATGGAATACAAATATAATATGGTAGCTCTTTAATAGTTTAACAGGCTTACCAAAGTAATAGTTCAACAAAAAGGCTCCAGCGGATCACTAGGCCTTTCTAAACTAATGTTATTTAGAATTTGACTGAAATAACACTATTTTTTTTCATTAATTGCTTATTCACTGGGAACCTGATTAAATCCAGAGTTTTGTCTTAATATGTGTCTATGGGGAAGACCTGGTTGTTCCCCAAGTAAAACATGGTGATGGTGGGGAGAGTGTGTTTAAAGAGGAGAGGGATAAGGGAAGAGTGAAAGGGGAGGTGGTTATTGAGTGTTTTTTATATTATTATTGTATGTCAGGTTTTAGGTTTCTTTATTGGGATTATGAAAAAAAAGTCTTATTGTGCATCACTTCAGTGGTTTTTATGAAAACAAGGAGGCGGTATATAAGAATTTTAAATAAATATATCCATGCACCAATGCATAGTTTTATAAAGTGTATATCAATTGAGCTGTGTTAATATAGCTGGTCAGGTTTTGTGATTACTGCCTGTACAGTTGAAAGCTGCCTGTTCGCTTTCTCAGAACACTAGATAGAGGTTTCTAACTGGCACAAAGCTGAGTTTGAAAATATTACTTCAAAAATGTTGCCATCAATAAGTAGATTTACAGATTTAAAAAAGGTGTGCGATTTGATTTGATTCAGAAGTTTGTCTGTCTGAGTTTTAATATTTGATTTATTAGAAATAACCTTCTTCTCTGTTTTCTGTTTAGATGTCGGTGCCCCGCTCATTCACATACTTACTCTCAAGGTAAAAACGCAATTTTTTTTTCTAAAATGTTATTGTGAAGCACACGCAGAAGGCCCAGGTTTGATTCCCAGGGTCTCACCTTCTGCTCCCTAGGTTAACTGGCCTGCTTATTTTCGAAAGAGAAGGCCGACCATCTTCCAACACAAATCGGGAGATGGTCGGCCATCTCTGTTAAATATAATGAGAAAGTTCCTATGGTCAGTGGAATGCAAGTATTAAGGCAAAAGAGCTATGAGTCACAAACCTGTGAAAATAATAAGGAAGTCATAGAATCAGCCTTGAGCTGGGTAGCCTTGTGTGAAGCAGAGACAGTCTGTGCAAGGGTAGAAGGAATGCTGCTGACATTTGTAGATAAGAAAGAACAGACTTCAAAGAAAAGGGTTGCTGACGTGCAGGCATTGGGTGCAGTACGAAAGTAAGTGTATATAAGAAGAGCAAAATATATGTAACCTAAGCAAAGCAAACATATATCTCTGTATTACTGCTGATCATATATTGTGAGTATACTTTGCTTCCAGTATGATGTTCTCATACTGCCTCTGTCCAAGGGAGGACAGTTGAAAAAATAAAAATTATTGCTCTCAAGTCCGGCGAAATCGGCACAATCGAAAGCCAATTTTGGCCGGCCTCAACTGCAGTCCGTCGCGGAGCCGGCCAAACTTCAAGGGGCCGTGTCGGAGGCGTACCAAAGGCGTTGTTAACACATGGCCGCCCTCATCCGATAATGGAAAAAAGAAGGGCGGCCCTGACGAGCATTTGGCCGACTTTACTTGGTCCATTTATTTTCAGGACCAAGCTTCAAAAAAGGGTCCAAACTGACCAGATGACCACCGGAGGGAATCGGGGATGGCCTCCCCATACTCCCCAGTAGTCACCAACCCCCTCCCACCCTAAAAAAAAAAATTAAAAACATTTTTTTGCCAGCCTCAGATGTAATACCCAGCTCCATGACAGCAGTATGCAGGTCCCTGGAGCAGTTTTAGTGGGTGCAGTGCACTTCAGCCAGGCGGACCCAGATCCGTCCCCCCACCTGTTGCACTTGTGGTGGTAAGTGTTGAGCCCTCCAAACCCAACCAAAACCCACTGAACCCACATGTAGGTGCCCCATTTCACCCCTAAGGGCTATGGCAGTGGTGTGCAGTTGTGGGGAGTGGGTTTTGGGTGAGTTTGGGGGGCTTCGCTCCCAAGGTAAGGGAGTTATGCACCTGGGAGCATTTTTTGAAGTCCACTGCAGTGCCCCCTCAGGTGCCCGGTTGTTGTCCTGGCATGTGAGGGGGACCAGTGCACTACAAATGCTGGCCCCTCCTACGACCAAATGGCTTGGATTTGGCCAGGTTTGAGATGGACGTCCTCGGTTTCCATTATAGGCGAAAACCGATGCCGGCCATCTCTGACATTTGGCCGGCCCGAACCATATTATCGAAATGAAAGATGGCCGGCCATCTTTTTCGGTAATTGTCACGTCTGTGGCCGTGACCACCCTCAGCCTTACCTTCTTTCTGGGGGTCAGCAGTTCTGCTGGCTTCTGTCTGTGTGTTAGTGTTGGCTCTGGCTTTGTGTGCTGATTGCTCCACTAGACCTCACCTGTGTGGGCTCTGCCTCTCTAGGGAGCCAGCATCTAAGATGGCTGCCACCGGCTCTATGCCAGCTTCCAAGATGGCTCCTGCTTGTCTTTCCTGTGGGCTCACTAGCCTCTCTTTGGGGTCAGTGTACTTCCTGCTTCTGTCCTGCTGGTGGTGACTCATCAGTGAGAGCCTTCATAAAAAGTGCTGTGCTTTCAGTCCGGGCCTTTGCATGGTGGTGTCATGCCTAAAGGTCAGCAGGTTAGTGAGTGTACTGTTGCGCTGTTACTAAGCCTGTCTCTGGGTTCCTACCGGTCTGTATTTTGGCCAAATCGCCTGCATCAGGAGTCTAAACATAAAAAACGTAGAAATACAAAATTCAACATACATGCTTCTATTTAAAAAATAAGAAAGTAAATACATCTTTAAACTCAATACATAAATGAATGTATGAATATATGTGTGTGTGTGTGTGTGTGTATATATATATATATATATATATACACACACACACACGCAGACAGTGAAGTAAAAAAGTAAAATAAAATTAACAGATGGAGGTAAAAATACTAAACATATGAATTACAAATCAAATTATTTAAATGTATAAATTGATTAAATAATGAAAACATAAAAAATGAAAAAAAATGTACATGTGCTGGCCTTCAAAATAAATGGGATCTGCATATTCCCCCGGATTCTATATATTGTGCCTAGCATTTCGCACTGAAATCCAAGCATATTCTATAACAATGCGCTTAACAAGCTAATCAGCATCAGCATGAGCACTTAGGAGTCCTTTTACTAAAGTGTCCCGAAAAATGGCCTGCACTGTTATAGACATATGTATAGGATGCGCACAGGTCCATTTTTCAGCACACCTGCAAAAAAGGCCTTTTTTTCTTGGCCGAAAATGGACATGCGGCAAAATGAAAATTGGCGCACGTCCATTTTGGGCCTGAGACCTTACCACTACCCATTGACTTAGCGGTAAGGTCTCACTCGTTAACCAGGCGGTAATCGTCAGTACACGTACAATGCCGATTACCACCGGGTTAGCACCGCACGTAAAAAATGAAATTACTGCCCGTGCCACGCAGTAGCCAGGCGGTAGTTCAAAATTGACACGCATAGGATGTGCATATGCGCCTACGCGTCTTAGTGAAAGGGCCCCTTAACAAGCAATAATGAGCACTAATTGGTGATAATTAGAATTTACATGTAGAACTCACTAAGAGTGTTCTGTAATGAACCACACATAAATTCTAATGCTTGCAATTCAAAAGGGGCATGGTTTTGGACAGGGAAATAGGCATTTTGTGTGTGTTCCAAAATTTACACCGCGTAAATCTATGCACAGGGATTTACGCCACATTTTCGTTGGTGTAAATAGAGATGTGTTGTTTAGCTGCTGGGATATCAACTAAGCGTATTCTATTTACCGAGCCTAAATCTAGGCACCACTTATAGAATACGCTTAGGTGGAAATGTTTACTGCGTGGATTTTTTAGACACCTTATATAGAATCTGGCCCATGGTACATACCTTACACATGTGAACAGGTTCAGTTATAGCAACCTTTCAAAGGAGAATGCCAATTCTGATTTTAAAAAAAGAAACTGATAAGAATCAACAGGGAATATGTAGACTAAAATACATAGGACCCTGTTTACTAAGGCGCACTGTAGATGCACACTTTTTAGCGCGCGCCAATGGTAGAGACACCCATTATATTCCTATGGGTGTCTCTAGCATTAGCACGTGCTAATTTTTAGTAAACAGAGCCCTTAAAGTGAAAAAAGACGTGGAGGGGCATAATCAAACGGGGCACCCAAGTTTTCCTGAGGGCGTCCTCACAGGACATCCCCGCGAAAGGGCGGGAAAACCTATATTACTGAAACAAGATGGGCTTCCATCTTTCATTTCGATAATACGGTCGGGGATGCCCAAATCTCAACATTTAGGTCGACCTTAGAGATGGATGACCTGAATGTTGAGATGGTCGACCTTAGAGATGGTCGTCCCTGGTTTTCAGCGATAATGGAAACCGAGGACGGCCATCTCAAAAACAACCAAATCCAACTCATTTGGTCGTGGGAGGAACCAGCATTCGTAGTGCACTGGCCCTCCTCACATGCCAGGACACCAACCGGGACCACAGAAACAGCCGAAACTGAAGCGAAAGAAGAGGCTGTGGGTCGTTTCCTTTTTCAAAGCTTTTTTGTAGGTTTTTTTTTTGTTGTTTGTTTGTTGTACCGGCCGCAGCTGACGTCAGACGGAGGGGGGGAGCTGCGGCGACCTGGGATGGAGGATTGAGCAGTGGCTGCGTCGATGTTGGGGGGGGGGTGGAGGGTGGTAGCGTTGGCAACGTGGGGGGGGGGTGTAGGGGTGAGGGGTGACAACTTTGGGGGGGGCATGGCGAAGGGCGGATACTGCGCCTCCAACTTTGCAATGGGATGTCATGCAGACATAATTCGGAACTCCAATGTTGTAATGAAGCCGTGCTCCGCCTTCGACGTCATAACGTTGTGACGCAAGGGCGGGGCACACACTCATGGGGGAACAGCGATCTACACAACTACGGAAGTAGAAGACTTCTGGCTTCATTAGAACGTTGGAGTTGCGAATTATGTCTGGATGGGGCGTGGCTGAGGGCGGGTCTATGAGTGAGGGTGAGTGGTGCTTACAGCCTAGCCTACGAACAGTGCAGGGCTTCAGTGCTTCACTGCCACTGAGTGAGCTTCAGAACGTTGGAGGTGGGAATTATTTATATAGATGAGATATAATATGAAGTCACCAGACATATTTAAACCTTCCTCAACTTTATAATAGGGATTCTCAACCCAGTCCTTGGGACACTCCTAGCCTGTCAAGTTTTCAGGATATCCACAATGAGTATGCATATGAGAGATTTTCATATCCCAAAAACCTGACTGGCTAGGTTTATCCAAAGGACAGAGTTTGTAATATGGTTACTGTGCATCACAACTATATATTGTCCATAATGCTGCCTGACTCATCACAATGTTTTCTTTCTTTTAAGCATTTGATTAACTCCAGGCTCTACTTTTTGGGGGAGGAGAAGAAGGATGAGGACTAAATGATTAGGCTGGTTTCGTTTTATCACAAGGAATGTCAAATAGTCACTTGTACTTTGCACCAAAATCTCTTGTCTGTGTTAATGATGCAACTTTTCTTGCAGGTGTTCAACATACTGGCTCTGGAAAAACAACTGACTATGCATTTGAGGTACTAAATTACCAAAGAACAAATCTGATCGTGCATTTTTAAAAATATGGTTTTGACTATGCCATTTTCTGATCAGATTTCTGTGATACCATCTTTCTCCTGCTTCCCTAGATGGCCATTTCAAATATTAGATATGGAGAAAACGTGACTCAGGAAGTGGGTATGGTATGTCCAGCTTGAACATTGTGTCAGATTTTGAAAAATATCTCAGATGTTACTAATGTTGTGAATTGCGCCTTCTTTAACATGTGAAACTGTCACTCTGTATGCACTTGAAATATATTGAGGTTTACTGTTTGTGTGCAACTTCACATAAACAAATATTTTGATTGTATTATTCTTATTTTTATTGCAGGACCTGCAGAATATGGGTGCCAAAAATGTTTGTGTAATGACTGATAAGAAACTAATCCAGCTCCCTCCTGTAAAAGCCGTTTTGAACTCTCTGGTTAAGAACAGCGTGAAATTTGAAATGTACGACACTGTCAGGGTGGAACCGACTGACAAAAGGTATAATTGCCCTGCCATACCCATCCAATGGTAGAAAATCAGTCTGTCATCACTCTTCCCTAGTGAACATGGTGCATGCTGTTCTATGATCAATCCTGGTTCCTTCACAACAATTAACTAGGGTTTTCTTTCCTGTATAGTTTCAAGGATGCAATAGAGTTTGCCAGGAAAAGAGGGTTTGATGCCTTTGTTGCTGTTGGTGGAGGTTCCGTGATTGACACCTGCAAAGCTGCTAACTTGTATTCCTCCAATCTAGAGTCTGATTTCCTTGATTACGTCAATGCTCCCGTTGGAAAGGGGAAGGCTGTGAATGTGCCTCTGAAACCACTAATTGCAGGTAAAGGGTCATGGATTTGATATATAATCTTTATGTTGTACAACCAAAGTGGTTTACATTTAGTGGGCTCACAATTTTAAGTTTTTGTACCTGGGGAAAAGAGGGTTAGATGACTTATGCAGGGTCACAAGGAGCCACTGTGGGATTTGAACCCAGTTCCCCACTGTATTACCCATTAGGCTACTCTATCACTAATCACATAGTACAACCAGCTTTTGACATGCTCAAGAATTTGTGAAATTCTACTGTATCAGCCACTGAAAAGTGTAGAGACGGCTATGTGATAAATGCAAATTTTCAGATCAGGTGCCAGCCATTGCTATCTGTGCGGAAAGTGTGTGCTTTTTAGGGGATCCTTACAGGATGCACTGCCAAGCACCTCATGTCAGTGCTGATTTTCCTCCTTGTCTTTTTTCAGCTTATATGTGTAACTTTTCTTTGCCAGGAAAATTTGATGTGTAAGTGTAATAGCTTCAGTAAAATGTGAATTAATGACAACTAAATGAGATTCAGAAAGGTAGCATCTGTTCCCACATCTGAGTCCACGTAAGCATGCAGTTTTCCTGGGCTGCAGAACTGATATGTGTAGATTGACAGCAATGGAAAGTTATGGGAGCAATTCTACAACTGAGTGCCTCCATTTAGGCACCCCGAGAATGTGCAGTAGGAGCATATTCTATAATGGCATCTGGGCTCCCATGTTCCCTTACGGAATACTAGCATAACCTGGTATCAGTGCACCTAACATTTACGTGCATGTAGTTACTCCAGCTGTAAACCTGGTATAATAGTGGGTGCACAAATACGACAGAGACATGCATAACTTACAGTATTCTGCAAGTTATGTGCACAACTGGGAGCCCCACCCATGCTCTACTCATATATATATATATATATATATATATATATATATATATATATATATATATATATATATGGCCCCTTGAATTTTTTTTGGAAAATATCTTTATTAAATCAAAGACAGGTACCAAGATAATACAAAACAAAGCCGTGCAAAAATTATGTTTAAATCATTTTTTATTATCAGCATAAATAGACTCATTCATTTATGTAGTCAGAACATCCAAGTCATGTAACATATGGAGTCTAATTGAAAACCAGGTATAACATAAGGAACTTTTTCTTAACACACTTCCCCCATTCCCCACCCTGATACAATTAAAAGTTCAAAATATAACTTCTCCCATTGGAATGCAAGGTGAGCCATAACGGCTCCCACATGTCTCGAAATCGAGACCCCGGTACACTTTCTAATTTCACCACTCCGCACCTATACAGCCTCATCTGGTGTAATAACTGTGATCTCAATGCCGTTAGAGAGGGTCCTGTGTCAGACAACCAAGAGCCCGGGATGACACTGACCCCAAAGAAAATAGCCACCTGTATAAAGCCCTTGAAACCCTTGGGTGGGATAGATGTATAAGTATAGCTACAAAAAAGAAGCAGTGGATCACACACTAGTGTGCAGCTCCATAATGCATCCACTGCCTTTAGCAGGCCTCTCCAAAAGCCCTGAACTACAGGGCAAGACCAGAACATGTGCCCCAGAGTAGCTACCACCCCCCCCCCCCCCCCCCCCCCCCGCATTTGTTACAGGACCCACTCCTTGACAGAGTTGCTCTAAATGCCCAGTGAGGGGAGACATGCATTCTTAATAGAAATGTATATAACTTTTCTCTTAGTATCAACAAACGTTGTGAATACAGATGTTTTATGTAATTTTTGCATAAGTCAGGTGTCACATCACAGCTAAGGTCTTGTGACCAACAAGAGGCCAAATGTGCATAGTCTAATTCTGGAGTTGTATCCTTCAACTGCTGGTGGTGGAATTTTAATGACACCGCTTGCTGGGTAACTAAAGAATATGCTTCTGAAAGCACATCCTCGGTCAAATCTGTCCATTTCAAGGATGAGATATAATGTTGGAGCTGTAAATATGCAAATTGGTGTCCCGAAGGAATACCATATTTTTTTTTTGTTACATTTGTACCCCGCGCTTTTCCCACTCATGGCAGGCTCAATGCGGCTTACATGGGGCAATGGAGGGTTAAGTGACTTGCCCAGAGTCACAAGGAGTTGCCTGTGCCTGAAGTGGGAATCAAACTCAGTTCCCCAGGACCAAAGTCCACCACCCTAGCCACTAGGCCACTCCTCCACTCCTGGAGATAGTTGTAAGATCTGATATGTCCCTCTTCATCTACAACTTGAGCTAGAGAAATAATCCCTTTCCTTTCCCATTGTCAAAATATACTACTCCCTTGCCCCAGGGGAACGCTGGATTGTTGCAAGTAGAAAGCAAAGGTTTGATCTCGGCAGAGAGGTGATGTCTTCTACACAGCCATCGCCAAGTAGCTCTGAGAGAGTGTAATAAGAGGTGTCGCTGAAAAGCATGCACCGGCAATCTACCCCCAGTGTGCAAAAGTTGACTAAAATGGATGTCTGGAAATAAAGTGGTCTCTAGTGTTGTTAGTGAAATTCCGTGGTGCCCCTGAACCAGTCATTTATATGTCTGATCGCACATACAATTGTTAAGTATCTGATACTCAGGAGGCCCATCCCCCCATATTCCCTAGGAATTGAGATCAGCGGCTGCCTAGGCCTCTTCCCCTGCCACAGATACCCCTGCAGGAGTCTTTCCAACATCCTCTCCTCCCTCTTTTTTAGGGGAAGCTGTTGAAATAGATATAACCACTTGGGGGCTAATATCATATTGAACAACGCAATCCGTCCCCATAGTGAAAGAGGCAGGGCCTGCTAAAGAGCTAGTTTCCGTTTGGTTACCTCGAGAAGTGGATTAATATTAATTGCATACAAAGAGGTAAGGTCTCTCAGAATAGTTATCCCCAGGTATTTCAGGGCTGTGTCCTATCTGAGCGGGAACTTCCCTTTCCATGAGTGCCGCAACCCTTCATCCAGTGCCAACGCACAAGATTTATGCAAGTTAAGGGAAAACCCCGACAGGGCGCCATACTGTCTCAAGATTCTTAATGCGCGAGGAAGGGAAACCTGTGGGTCCGACAGGATGAGTAATAGATCATCCTCGTAGGCCAAAGCCTTGACCTCCTGAGTTCCCAAGCTCACACCTCGAACCTCCTCAGTTTTATTCAAAAGGCGAAGTAGAGGCTCTAGAGAGATATCAAATAAAAGGGGAGACAGAGGGCAACCCTGTCTTGACCCACGTTGCACCTCACATTTTGTCGACCTGCCTCCATTAGCCACTATTTGCGCACCTAGGCCGTCATAAAGTGCTTTCAGTGCTTGCAGAAACTGTTCAAGAAGGCCTACCCATCTGAGCACCTGAAATAAGTATCTCCAATTTACATGATCAAATGCTTTAGCAGCATCCAGACTAACCAACGTAGCAGGGGTACGATTATGTGTACAATGTGGGATGGATAAAAGTATTCTCCAAACGTGTAGTACAGAGTGTCGCTTAGGTATAAACCCTACTTGAGCTGGACAAATTAATTCTGGAAGGTAATTCACAAGCCTGGAGGCCAGAACCTTTGCCAGTAGTTTAATATCCACATTTATCAAGGAGCTAGGACGATACGATTTGGGGGCCTCGGGAGATTTGCCCGATTTAAGGAGGAGAGAGATTAAAGTCGTATTCTCATGTTTGGGGAATGTCCCCCGTTGAATAACAGATTGGTGATAATCGAGCAAGGGTCCCGCTAAGGGTAGTCATAAGATTTTATAGAATTCCCCAGAGAACCCATCCGCCCCTGGCGCTGAAAAGGGCTTCAGTCCCTTGATTGCCCGCTGAAGCTCTTTGGCTTGTAAGGGGGCCTCCACCGCCTCCGCCGTCAACTTAGGCATCCCCGCCTTATACAAGAAGTAACTCACAATGCCCCTCTCCGGTGGTGCCTCTCTCTTGTATAGCTGTTGAAAATGTTCCTGCAAAAGCTGCATTACTAAATCAGGGTGATTAACCATTGAACCCGGTCTATCCCTCAATGTCGAGATAGTGTGGTTTCTCCCCAATGACTTAACAAGCTGTGCGAGCGAACCTCTGGAAGCGATATCTATGATATAATGTAAGACGTTATGTCTGCTCATTCAATAAGGAGTTGAGGGTCACCTGCAGGGACACATAGTTGTCTTTATTAATTTGCGATGGGGAGTTTAAGTATACCCGCTTAGCCTTTCACAACTGTTGGTCTAGATTAAGAATGCTGGTGGCAACTTCCTACGTCTCGCTGATACATAGGAGATAATCTCCCCATGCAGTACTGCCTTCGCTGCACACCAAAATAGTTGCGGATTTGTCTTGTGCTGTTTATTATGGGAGAGATAATCCTCCCACCGCAACTGCAAATAGCCCTGAAAATCCCTGTCCTTAGCTAAATAGCAGATTGGAAATGTGTTGAAGCCTCCAGCTCAACCCAGACAGGAGCATGATCAGAAATCACCTCCTGTCCCATCTGGGCCTCTGTAACCCGTGGAAATAAGGGGGTAGATACTAATATATAGTCCAATCTCGCCCACGTTCTATGGGCTATTGATCTATGGGAAAAATCCTTTTCCGCAGGGTGCAGTAGTCTCCAAACGTCTACTACAGAAAGGGAGATGCAGAAGGATTGTAACATGCCCCTGTCTGCCCTACCCAAAATCCCCCCACCCCGATTCCCCATACAGTCCACCTCAGGGTCCGTTAAGGTATTCATGTCCCCCACAATTACTAACGGCTTGCCCTAAAAAGGTATGAGTTTTTCCAGCAACCCTGGGAAGAACTTCGGGTCATATGGAGTTGGGGCGTACACAGATAGTAAGTAGAGCTCTCGGCCTTGCAACCATAGGCGTGTCAATAAATACCTCCCCTGCGGGTCTTGTAGTAGGACCTCTGAGGTATGGACCAAATTTTTGTGGAATAAAATCGCCACTCCTCCCAGTAGGCGGAACTAACCTAGCCCACCCAGGACTGTTTTAACTTACTATGTTCAGAGTCTGAAAGGCGAGCCTCTTGCAGACATGCAATATCCGCCTTGAGGCATTTTAAATGGGACAGTATCTTTTTCCGCTTTATCGGGGAGGTAATCCCACCCACATTCCATGTTATTCTACATTGTGGCATCCCTTAAGGAAAATTGATTTGCACGCAGAATACAAAATCTCATCTGATCCAGAGGTCCCAGCCCTCCCTCCAGATCCCGTCTCAACCTCCTGTCTAGATAACCTGCAGGCAGAAACAAAAAAAAGGCAAAGATCTGCCACAGAAATGGCAAATCAAAAGAAAAAAAGCAGATCAAAAAAGACAAAAAAATAGAACAGGAGGGTAACAGAAGAAGTGGTTTATTACAAGTTACCCGACGTGGCCACGTTTCGCCCTCAGGCTGCGTCAGGGGTAAAAAAAAACTACAAAATAAAAATACATAATGAGTAAAACATAAACTTCACCATTGTATATTTGATAATAAAACATATCTAAAAACACTATCACATCATATAAAATAAAAACAGATCAAATCTAAAAACATAATACAATAAAATATATCAAATCAATATCAGTTAAAAACATTCAAATTAAATATGCATGCAATAAAATAATAATTTTAATACAAGACATAATATCAACACAAAATATAATAATATCAACACAATGTATATCAATAGAACTGCATCGGACAGATAGGTGGAGATCTACAACACTAAAATAACTGAATAACTGAATAACCTTCTGAATAACCTTCTGCTCAGTGTGCTGCTGCGGCTAGGAAAGCGAATAGAATGTTGGGTGTTATTAGGAAGGGTATGGAGTCCAGGTGTGCGGATGTTATAATGCCGTTGTATCGCTCCATGGTGCGACCGCACCTGGAGTATTGTGTTCAGTACTGGTCTCCGTATCTCAAAAAAGATATAGTAGAATTGGAAAAGGTACAGCGAAGGGCGACGAAAATGATAGTGGGGATGGGACGACTTTCCTATGAAGAGAGGCTGAGAAGGCTAGGGCTTTTCAGCTTGGAGAAGAGACGGCTGAGGGGAGATATGATAGAAGTGTATAAAATAATGAGTGGAATGGATCGGGTGGATGTGAAGCGACTGTTCACGCTATCCAAAAATACTAGGACTAGAGGGCATGAGTTGAAGCTACAGTGTGGTAAATTTAAAACGAATCGGAGAAAATTTTTCTTCACCCAACGTGTAATTAGACTCTGGAATTCGTTGCCGGAGAACGTGGTACGGGCGGTTAGCTTGACGGAGTTTAAAAAGGGGTTAGATAGATTCCTAAAGGACAAGTCCATAGACCGCTATTAAATGGACTTGGAAAAATTCCGCATTTTTAGGTATAACTTGTCTGGAATGTTTTTACGTTTGGGGAGCGTGCCAGGTGCCCTTGACCTGGATTGGCCACTGTCGGTGACAGGATGCTGGGCTAGATGGACCTTTGGTCTTTCCCAGTATGGCACTACTTATGTACTTATGTACTTATGTACTTATGAATGACCATATATACTAAATATCACCTACCTAATAGGGGTAAAAAGCAAAGTGAACCCCTAAAAGTAGTCATACAACCACCTAAAAAATACAAAATAAAATAAATAAATAAAATCTCACAATGCTTGGCCTCAGTTGCCATCTTTTATGCACATTCAATGATCCAAAAATATTGAAATTAATATTCACTTTGTTAAAAAGTGAGAATCAGTGGGTTTCCATAGATAGCAACTCAAATCAATAGAAATTGATACAAAGTACCTAAAAACATCATACTGTTCTATGACAATCACATGTATCCTGATGATGATATCATTCAAAAGAACTCCACAGTGGCCATGAAAAAAACTGATTACAACTCACAGGCAATCCAGCACTCATTGCTGTTGTTTGAATGTACAAACATCAATTGAAATTGTGCTGTTGCAACGCACCAAACGTACTTACCCTGATACTTGTGTCATTAGAAAAAACTTTGTAATGGATGTAGCAATACTGATTCAGAGGCGCTCAGCCAAACTCACAGGCAATCCAGTGCTTTATGTTGCTATTTAAATGGGTGGATATCCATACATAAACCCTAATGATTTTATCATTAGAAAGAATTTAGCAATCCCACTCAGCACAACTGGCATGTAAAGCAGTGCTCTTTACTGATACTTGAATAGGTAGATATACAATCATCTGTTTCAATCATAACTGTGGCAACATCCTAAACCCCCTCTAAGTATTGAAGCTAACAGCACTAAGCTGATCAGATTACACAAACTTCAATAAAACAGACATGAAGCAACAAGCAACTGGCTTAGAAAAAATAACTGACTTAGAATTTGCACTGACAAAACATATTTAAAGCAAGCCAAACTGTTTAAACAATACACACCACCATCTAAAGTCCATATGGAGTATCTTATATCTTACCTTACATAAGTGCTTCCCAAGCTTACTCAGCAAACTTCACAATGCTATGTTGACTGGCAGCATTATAACAAACACTCTGATTAGTCCTTTAAATATCCCCTTTGAGAGTTCAAAGGTCAAAGAAAATTCTAGAACAAGAACCCACTAATCCAAATAATTTCAATATTTTTGGATCATTGAATGTGCATAAAAGATGGCAATTGAGGCCAAGCATTGTGGGATTTTATTTATTTATTTAATTTTGTATTTTTTAGGTGGTTGTATGACTACTTTTAGGGGTTCACTTTGCTTTTTACCCCTATTAGGTAGGTGATATTTAGTATATTTTGAGGCATATTTTCAAAGCACTTTGGGAGGCTAAGTTCCATATGTTTCTATGGAACTTTGGGAGGCTAAGTGCTTTGAAAATAAGCCTCATGGTCATTCAGTTATTTTAGTGTTGTAGATCTCCACCTATCTGTCCGATGCAGTTCTATTGATATACATTTAGTGTTGATATTATTATATTTTGTGTTGATATTATGTCTTGTATTAAAATTATTATTTTATTGCATGCATATTTAATTTGAATGTTTTTAACTGATATTGATTTGATATTATATTTTATTGTATTATGTTTTTAGATTTGATCTGTTTTTATTTTATATGATGTGATAGTGTTTTTAGATATGTTTTATTATCAAATATACAATGGTGAAGTTTATGTTTTACTCATTATGTATTTTTATTTTGTAGTTTTTTTACCCCTGACGCAGCCTGAGGGCGAAACGTGGCCACGTCGGGTAACTTGTAATAAACCACTTCTTCTGTTACCCTCCTGTTCTATTTTTTTGTCTTTTATTAGATAACCTGCAGGGCCAGCTCACAGCATTAAATCCCTGTGCCTTCATAGGAAGAGTACCATTGGCCAATATGAGGAGTCTACTCCTGCCTTCCCCACTCAAATTACAGTATGTCACATGCCTCCCACCCAAAACCCAAACACCCCCTCTCCCACACACCCCCTCCCTCCACACTCTTTCACTTCCATAACCAACTCAACATGCACAACCCCGCCCACCCCCACTCCCGCCCTGAAACTGTCCCTCAAACCCTGATGGTCTAACCACCATCATGTAGAAGGTCACCACGTGCTGGGGTCCGCGCTCCCCCCCCCCCCCCCCCCCCCCAGCGACCACAGTACCTGACATATCAGTTCCATGCAATTTTAGACAAATGTCCCTGCTAACATTAAGTCTAGTGAAAAGACTGCATTTGCTTTAAATCCGCACTTCTAGTCACAGTCTCAATCAGTGATGGCTATATACAAACATACATTCTGTACAGTTTGCATCAGTGAGTGCTACTATTCAAACTAATTCAATTAACATAAACAGTGTTCAAAAGCACAATGCGACACAAACGCTTGATGGACATATTGATCAGAACTCTAAATTATTGACTTCAGCTTTGATAAAAGAGAACACTTTAACACTTAACACTGTTAAGAAGTAAAGTTCAAAATTTGGAAAACGCGGTTAGCTTCTCAAATCTTCATGTGATAAACCTAGGTCTCCACTTACATCTGCAAGGGATATGTTTATTTGCTGTTTAAAGAGATCTTTATTGATACCACTAAAATATTTTCCTCCAATTACTCGTGTATTTGCCTGTTAATAAAATACAATCCTTTCAAGTTCAGACTGCTTCAGATTTAGATCCTGAGGTTGATCTTCTGAATGTTTCTGATATTGGAAACCTCGGAGATAGAGATGGTGGTCAAAGCAACTTTGGTGGTCTCTTTGGTACTGCCATCTGATTGTGAAGGCTTCTATGTGTTTTCTTAAAAAAAAAAAAAAAAAAAAAGCGATAGATGTGCCTTTTTTGGATCTCCAGGTCATGATGTTTCTTTACCAAGGAGATCCAGAAAAAAAGAAAAAGTTTTCTCTTAGGTAAACCGGCTGTTATTCAGATGGGAGCTCTCTTTTTCTTAAAATTTCCATGTAAGTGTATAATTAAGTGGAAGTCTGTTAAACATATGGGTGCTTCTGGGTCCAGGGTCCGAGTGGGTTGGAGCCTCTGTGAAGGGCAGACTCAGTCGGACCCTTCACTCCATCTCTTACTTGGCACATAGTGCCTCCACCTGGGGAAAGAAAGTTAGCGGGTGGGGTGATCCTCTTCTCCCCCAGAAAACTCAGATTCAGGTTCAGACTTGCAAAACTTGCAATTAAACATAGGCTGCCTTGAGGGGACAGCCACACATAATTCAATCCGAAACGATCACTCCACCTTTAGCAGCTTATAACAAAATAACTTGAATGCTTTATTTGAATTCTGCAACGGGCAGCCGCAGTCAATTCAGTAGGAAAACAGTCCTTAACTAGATTACGTATCAAGTTCTCTTTCTCTCTTCAATGGTTCCTCAAAGGGAATTCTACCTCCTTGCTTTCCAGGTGTATATACAGGGACAAATCAGGGTAGTATAAAATATGTACAGTTCCACTTGGTTTCCTGCACAGTTTGCACAGGGCAAATCTTTATTTCATTCACTGCTTGCTCTCCATTCTCTACAGCAGTTCTTTAGCGGCTCAAACCCCCTTGGCTTGACCCTTCCCCAGCAGTATCCACTCCCTTGCGATCACCCTGGCTACTGGGAGAGGCTCTTTTTACCCCCCCAGTCCCCTGGCTCCTCAAGCATTTTACTTTACTCTTAGTCTTCTTCCCTATTCTCCACAGGGCCCCTTTGTCTCTCTTTTCTCCAAGCCCTCCTCTTCAGGGCTGTTGTTCTTTTCTTCCTGCTGCTGCCCTCTTCCATAAAGCATGCACTCTCTCTTATTATTTCTTAACTCCACCTCCCCTGTCACTCTTCTCTACAGGGGCACTTTTCTTCTGCATTTTATTTCATGGACCCTCCCATGGGATGGGCTTCCTTCCACCCAGGGACCTCCCAGTCACTCCCCCCAGTGATTTCAACCAGGGACACTATCTCTTAGTAATCCCTATCCCGCCCGGTTACCACGTGAGAGTGGCAGGAAGGTCTCAGGCCCAAAATGGACGTACACCAATTTTTATTTTGCCGCACGTCCATTTTCAGCCAAAAAAGGCCTTTTTTGCAGGTGCGCTGACAAATGGACTTGCGCGCGTCCAATACATGCATCTACACCAGCGCAGGCCATTTTTCGGCGCACCTTAGTAAAAGGACCCCTGAGTGTGATTTAACCTGCCTGGTTAAATAGTTTTCAGTATCAATCCCAAGTAATTTGGAGTTCCAAACACCACATCAGCAGAATAAATGCTCTTTCTGAGTTCTGTCCGTGACTTTTGAGTGTCATGGTCCAGATAATGCTGATAAAAATTCTTCAGACTGTCTCAGTAATATCCAGATAATGCCAGGGAGCAGAGCAATGGCAAAAGCACAGGAGTCCCACCTAATTCTATAGAATATTCATCTGCTATCTGGATAGCTATGCAGCAAAAAGGCTATCCAGATGTTATCCACAGAGCTATCTGGAGAACGTCTGAATGTCCCCACTTTCCATATAACTTGTACTGGTTGGCACCAACTACCAGGGCCGCCGAGAGGGGGGGACAGGGGGGACAAAATTCCCGGGGCCCGGGCCTCAAGGGGGGGGGGGGGGGCGGCGCCGCAGTCCCACCCGCCACCGGGCCCCTTCCACCCAAACCCCCGCCAGCAGAAGTGCTGTCTTCTGACTCCGGCGTGCGTGGCCCACATAGACGCGCTCCTCTCAGCTGATCTTCGCTGTACTCTGCAGGGCTTCTGTGCGTCTGACGTCCTGCCAACTACATACATTCTGCACTACCGCTTCTACAGATAGCAGCATTAAATATATGTGGAAAATTTTAAACTCCACTGCTGGCATTGAAAACAGATGCTAACTGCAGTGTTTTTGTTGGCTAGTATTTATCAGATCTGTTATATTCAGGTTTTGATTGGATACTTTTTTTTTGTTCAAATTATCTTTATTAAAATTTTTCATGCAACAGTACAAAGGAACAAAACAGTTGGCAATGATATTAGGCTAGTAAGGAAATAGCTGATCTTGGCTAAGGAGATAATCAATGAAAGTCAATAGGTTTGGAAACCTATTGATCAATTTTGTTTGTATAAGTCGTTAGAGCTTATACAAACAAAATTGATCAATAGGTTTCCAAACCTTAAGAAAATTAGCAACGTTATTCATTTTTTCAGCAATCTTAGCTTCATATTTATAGATGATACGTACAGTATTCCACCAAAACGAAAAAGAAACTTTAGAGTTATCCTTCCATTCCGATATAATTTTTTTAATGGCTATAGCTAACAAAATATCTAACAGTTTGTTTTGAGTGGGAGACAAATCCAATTGACAAGCAAGAGATCTGAATATAATCAATCGAAATTCCAATTTAAACTGAATATATGGAGTAGTGTAGATATTCTGGCCCAAACTTGATTCCAAAAAAGTTGTAAGTTTGGATAATAAAATAGCACGAGGTCAAGTGTACCTATCTGTAGAATTGCAAGACCAACATAAATAGTCTAGTTAAGCGTACTGGAGTCCAGGTGGTTCTATGCATAAAGAAATATTAGGATTGCAAAATGGGTGCTGAAGCTAGTGGTCTGTTAACCTTTGTGCAAATATCAGACTGTTTATCGGTTAGGGAAACAGAAAGAGTATCAGACCAATATTTTTGTAAAGAGGTGATGTTATGGTCATTTACAGACCAAAAATAAGAATAATATTTAGAAGCAGTATTACCTTTAAGTATTGCGTCTGAGCCTGCAAATAGGTGGGATAAGGTGGGATACAAATGCAATAAATAATAATAATAATAAAATAGTATAAACATCCAGAGCAATCACAGAGAGATCATTGGGTACATTATATCTCCTGCCTCAAGCTCCTTGGCACTCAGCTGACAGAAATATTCTGACATGAAAGTATAATAACCAAAGATTCCTGTAACTGGAAAAGAACTATTCAAAAAATGGCTAGAAGAATGTGTCACAAACTATTCCACGTTATGTTTATCAGACCATGAGAACTCATTAAATTAAATCTTGAATTGTAATTGTTTTACTGTAAGTATTTCATTTTTTAAGAACCTGTCAGAGTTCATTTTTCTGATTCTTGAATTCATTTCTTCTCTCAGTCCCCACCACTTCTGGGACAGGAAGCGAAACCACTGGTGTTGCCATATTTGATTTTGAAGAACTGAAGACCAAAACTGGTAAATGTTAGGAAATAAATCAGTGAGTCACACCCAAAGTGTGGACACTACAGTGCAACAACTGATGCTTGAAAAAAAGCAAAATTCAGATGCATACAGCAAGCGTGCGAAAAGGCTTTTTAAAATTTCAAATCTATATATGCTAAAAGTGTTACAGTCTTCTCATGTCTGCTTTTCAAACATACATACAAACATTTCAGCATTCCTTTTTGTACAAACCACCTGTCAATCATTGTTAAATTACATATTGAGGAGAACAATACATCCCACTTAATGAATTATCAACACCCAGGATAAATATTTTACCTAATGGTGCTCATTTTCAAAACACATAGACTTACAAAGTTACATAGAGGGGCATTTTCGTCTGACTTTGGACGTTTTGCTCAAAACATCCAGAATCCAAGTGGTGAATAAAGCGATTTTTGAAACAGCAAAACATCTTTTTTTTTTTTAATGGCCACTTGCTAGATGTTTTTGTGTTCTGTGTGTTTATCTCTTTGGCCCTTTTTTGAAAAAAAAAAAAAACATCCAAGTGAAAAACGCCCAATATCAAAATCAAGCCATTGGGATGTAGGAGGAGCCAGCATTCTTAGTAGACTGGTCACACAGACATCCCAGGAGAGCAGTGGGGCACCCTAAGGGGCACTGCAGTGAATGTCACATAAAAGCTCCCAGGTACAAATTTCACCGTTACCCCCTTAAATTGTATGGTGAGCCCTCCAAAGCCACCAAAAACCTACTATACACCACTACAATAGCCCTTATGTCTGCAGGTGTCACCTATAAGTGGGTACAGTAGGTTTTTGGTGGGTTTTGGGGGGCTGCCACTTTCTACCACAAGTGTAACAGTTAGGGTGGATTTTGGGCCTGGGTTCCCTTCTCCACAGTGCACTGCACCGACCACTAGGGTACTCCAGGGGACCTGCTTGCTGCTCTAATAGGACTAGCCATAACATCTGAGGCTGTCATAGAGGACGAGCAGGTTAATATTCTCACAATTGGGTAACGTGATTCCATGTTGCCTGGTCCGGAGCTTGTATCATGCTTTTCACAGAGCTCTTTGGAACACGAGACATGCTCCAGTGCGCATGCACGAGAGCCTTCCCGCCTGCGCAAACACAGGACCAACATTCTCTTTTTTTCTGCAGTGAGGAGAGGAAGTGTATTTTTCCTCTCTCCTCACAGCTTCCAGTTCAGTTCTTACCAGAGTTTCTTTTTTTGCCTTTTTGGTTTTCTTTTCTTTATTTATGTGCCCCATTCATGTTCTTTTTCTTCCCTTTCGATTTTTTTCTTTTATTTTTTTCTCTTCTGTACCACAGCTCCATAGGCTGCATTTAAACCTGAACTCCATTGGGGTTTTTGACCTTCATTTTCTCTGGTGCTTAGTTCTTTCCGGGGCACCATCAACTCTTCCTTTTTTTCCATTGGAAGCCGCTTTTGGTATGGCAACATACCCCTTCTAACTGTGCTGTGCCTCTTCAGATTCAGGCCAGAATCTAGTTAGTCAAAGTGGCTCACAGGGAACTCTTTTTGGAGCCGTTTGAGGTTTCAACATCTGCATCGGCATCTATATCTATGGTGTCTGTGTCAACATCAGCAGTTGCATCAACACTTGCCTCGTCATTGGCCACTGAGTCCCTGGGACTGACCGTTTTCGGCACCGGCCTGGAGTGTGAGGCTTTCCTCATCCTTGTCGGTGCCCCAATTTGACCGCCCCTATCGGACTGTCCGTTCACTTGTCTCTTAGATTGTAAGCTCCATGAGCAGGGACTGTCCCTCTATGTTAATTTGTACAGCGCTGCGTAACCCTAGTAGCGCTTTAGAAATGTTAAGTAGTAGTAGTAGTAGTGGTATGGCGGTGCTGAGAGAAGTCAGTATGGAGCATCGACATCGATCCTTGCGGACCACCGTCGGTATCGAGGATAGTCGGCATTGAGGATCAACGTCAGTGCCAAGGCGTCTTGCCCATCTCACCGTGGAGGATCAGTGTCTGTCTCCGCTGCTTCCGGGGCACTGCAGCATTTGGCGAGGGATGTCGATGCCAGGGGACCTTCCAATTACTGCCACTGCATAAGTCTCGGATCATCAGGACTCTGTTCCTTCAACTTTCTGGTCTTCTTCGGAGTTCCAAAGATGTGAAAAGTGAAGATACTTACCCGTAGCAAATATTCTCTGAGGACAGCAGGCTATATTTTGTCACATGCCCTCCCACCTGCCCTTGGAGTCGTCTTCTATGCTATAGTATTGTACTGTTGGTCCTGTGTTCATGCAGTAGGTGGGAAGGCACTCGCCCACATGCACTGGAGCATGACTTGCACTACAAAGAGCTCTATGAAAAGCTGGATACAGGCTCCAGACCGGGCAGTGCAGGATCGCGTTACCCAATTGTGAGAATGTATAGCCTGCTGTCCTCGGAGAATACCTGCTACAGGTAAGTATCTTCGCTTTTCACATCTTTGGGGTTAGGAGGGGGTCAGTGACCACTAGGGGAGTAAGGGGGGAGCCATTCCTTTATTCATCCAGTGACTAGGAGAGTAAGGGGGGAGCCATTCCTTTATTCATCCAGTGGTCATCTGATCATTTAGGGCACCTTTTTGTGACAGTCATTATTAAAACAGGTCTAGCTCAAAACATCTTCATTTTAGTCCTGAAAGTTTTGGTTCTGTTCCATTATGGCAGAAAAACGTCCAAGTTAGGACTGCCCTAATCTCGCCCCTGTGTGATTTGGATGCACTGCAGATGAACTGCATAGATAAACATCTGCAAAATGGGTTTCAAAAATAGCGATTTGGATGTTTTAGCAAGCAAAACATCCAAATGCTGCTTTATGCCACTTTTTAAACATTTTTCTGTTTCGAAAATGAGCCTCATAGTAACCTATGCAGTTCTTTTTTTGTGCCGGTTTGCACCGGTACGGTGTACGGCACCTTTTTTTTCTGAGGGCCGGCTCACCAACTTTCCGTTCTGCCCCCTGCAAGCAAATCTAATATTTACCGAAGTCGCAGCGCGAACCAGCGCGGTAGTGAAGACAGCAAGCAGGCAGGCTCGCCTGAGTTCTCGTCGCTTCCCTGCTCTCTCAGCACAGCTCAGGCTCAGCATCCCACCTTCATCATGACATGAATGGGAGGGAAGGGCAGGCAAGAGAGGAGAATCGCTGGACATAAATAGGAGGGGAGGGCAGGGAAGAGAGGAGAATCGCTGGGCATGGATGGGAGGGGAGGGCAGGGAAGAGAGAAGAATCGCTGGACATGGATGGGAGGAGAGGGCAGGGGAGAGAGGAGAGTTGCTGGACCTGGATGGATGGAGGGGAGGGCAGGAGAAATGCTGGAGAGGGAAGACAGGAAGGAGATGCACATGGATAGAGGGGAGAGAGGAGAAAAGCTGGACATGTATGGAGTGGAGGGCAGGGAAGAGAAATGTTGGAGGGAAGGAAAGACAGGAAGGAGATGCACACGGATGGAGGGGGAGAGGAGAAATGCTGGACTTGGATGGAGGAGAGGGAAGACAGAGGAAGGAGATGCACATGGATGGTGGGGAGGGAAGAGAGTTGAAATGCTGGACGTGGATGGAGAGGTGGAAAGAGAGAGGAAGTGAGATGAACATGGATGGAGGGGAGGGGGAGAGGAGAAATGCTGTACATGGGTGGAGGGGAGGGAAGACAGGAGGAGATGCACATGGATTTAGGGGAGACGAGAAATTCTGGACACGGATAGAGGGGAGAGAGTTGAAATGCTGAACATGGATGGAGGGGAGGGAAGAGAGCGGAAGTGAGATGAACATGGATGGAGGGGAGGGAAGAGAGCGGAAGTGAGATGAACATGGATGGAGGGAAGGGAAGAGAGAGGAAGTAAGCTGAACATGGATGGAGGAGAGGGAAAGAGAGGAAGTGAGGTGAACATGGATGATGAGAGGGAAGAGAGAAAGGACAGGAGATGCATATGGATGAAGGGGAAGGAAGAATAGGAAGGAGATGCATTCTAACAGAGATGAGGGAAAGGGAAAAGAGGAGAAAAACTGCACATGGATGGAGAAAATAGGCAAAAACTGGATCCACTCTATACCTTCTCCAGTCAAGTCTGCGGAGGACCCAACTTTTACCTATGGATGTAAAACAAGAAATGAAGAAGAAAGGAGGAAAATAAAGAAATAAATAGAAAGGAATCCCTGGAAACGGAGTTAAGGGAACAGATAGAGAGCAGCAGAATCAGAGACTGGGACCGACATGATCAGAAAAACAAAGTCACCAGACAACAAAGGTAGAAAAAATAATTTTATTTTCATTTTAGTGTTTGTAATATGTCCAATTTGAGAATTTACATCTGCTATCTTATTTTGCACTGGGTATACTGGAGCTGTAACATCTTACAGAAATTATTTATAATGAAACAATTCAAGTTATTTTTTTCTCCTATACTGGTATAATATTTTCAATGATGCCTGTTTATATGCACCAAGGGGTGTGGCTAACATGGGTGTGGCCATCATAGGGGCAGAGCCATAGGCGGTGGCCCCGCCCATAATGAGTACCGGTACCTTTTTTCCTACAAAAAAAGCACTGAACCTATGTAACTTTGTAAGTCTCTGTGCCTTGAAAATGAGCCTCAGTGTATGTTAAGGCAGTAGTTTTCTGAGGAATTCTTGTAGGACATACAAGACTTTTCTACTCCTGACTGATGCTGCAGCAAGCAGGCTGTAGTCCACATTTTGTAGATCAGAGTCACCTATAAGCAGGACCTTTCCTTTTCACACCAACCTGGTGATGCCTCTGATCACGTCTGACTCCACCTCCATTTCTCTAAAATTCCCATATACCAGTGTTTCCCAAATGTGCGCCGTGGCACCCTGGTGCGCTGCAGCGAACTCTCAGGGGTGCCACGGCAAATCTTGACCTCCCTCCTGCCGCCCATAATCCAGCATCACACCCTACTTTCCTCTCCCACAGGTCTGGAATCTGCCGCTTCCTGCTTCCCCCCCACCACCTAGCTTACATTTTCGGGTCATCCACAATTCACACAGGCACTGCTTGGACTTCCCTCTGGCACGTCCGGCCCTCGCAACAGGAAGTTGCATCAGAGAGGGTCAGTCGCAGCAGACTGGGAAGGCCCTGGAGTGCCTGCCTGTGTGAACTGCGAACGGCCCGAAAATGTGAGCTGCAAGCACTGCAGCAGCAGCAGTGATCTTGGACCTGAAGGAAGGAAAGTAGTGAGTGATGCTGGATTTGGGGAAGGCAGAAGTGTGCTGGCTTTTTGGGAAGAGAGGGGCTGCAGGGAATGGTGCTGGACTTTCTGGGAAGAGGGGGCTGCAGGGAAAGGGTGGGGGGGGGTGCAGAGACCCATGTGGCCGGGGAGGGGGTTCCACGAAAAATTGCTCAGACACTAAGGGTGCTGTGAACCGAAAAGGTTTAGGAACCCCTGCCATATACTGTACACAGAATTTCTCATAAGTTGTTTACACAGAATTTCTCATAAGTTGTTTTAGTGCAGCTCAATAATTCAGTATCTCTTGCTCACTTTATTTTAATGGTTACTGTTGTGTTCCTACTATAAAAAAGCAAAAGAAGGAGAAACTCCAGTCCTCACGAACACATAAACACCAGCAAAAAAGAGTGAGGAAATAAAACATGAGGAAGCCAAAGCTGAGTAAATCACATCAACCTGAACTACACAGAGCAAACACAGGCGAACAAACTAACTGGCAGCGTTTTGCAAGCAAATGGTGTGATTTACATTTGCCTACTTTGTGACTGCTACATATTGTGTACTGTAAACGTTAAGGAGGACTGATGAAGGCACGCTTGCCGAAACATGGCCGTATCGAGTCCTTTGATTGTACACCTACAGCAAGTTGAAAAATAAACAGGATTTCTATCATCACTCACCTTTGGCTTCCTCATTTTTTTTGTTTCCTCACTCCTTTTTTGCTGGTGTTCCTACTATTAACAGCTGCTGCTACTGCTTTTCTCTATCTGTGTTAATGTGGTTGTAATTAGGGATAAAGAAAAAAAAAACAGAACAACAATCCTCCACAGCTCACGATGATGCTTCACTCCCTCTCTGTTTCTTTATGTCCTTGTTATACATTTCCATTTAGCTACTTTGGCAGCTCTCATTCTTTGCTTTTGCTTAATGCCTTCCTCTGTGGTTTTGACAGGTTTATTCCATACCTCCCCACACATCACCCACAACCCACAGACCATTCCTCCCTCACTGCTTTACCTAATCATCCACATGCTTAATACAGTCAACTTCTCCTTGCAAACACCCCTCCAGCCTATGGCCTCTATAAATTTATGTTGAAAAGTATTCCTGAAGCCTTGCCTCTACATGTGTTCCCTACTTGATTTTTAGGCATTGCATCTAGAATGATCAAGCCCACCCTGGGTATTCTTGATCCCCTGCATACTCTCCATATGCCGGAGCGAGTAGCAGCTAACAGTGGTTTTGATGTACTTTGGTAAGCACGATTTAGTAAATGGAAATACATATGATAATATGTTGAAAACCTAAGTATATCTTTTTTTATACCCATCCAGTTTTATAAAGCATTTTCTTTGTGGAAAACATGTTTTACACATGGGAAATGGCTTTTATAAAATTGCATGTACACACGAGAACAAGGGCATGTATACTTTTATGTCGACCGTGCATAGGCACTCCCTGGAGCATAGTTTGGTGAAGCAGAGGTAGCATTATGATGGATATGCACATTTTTTATTTTGATGTAGTGATTCTGATCAGAGATTGGTATTCAGGGGGGGGGGGGGTTATTGTTGATTTTTATATTTTAGTTGTTTTAATTTAGTACTTTGTTCTCCGTTTTGTACTTTCATCTGGATTGAAAAGTTGAAAGATACATGCTAGAATTAAAATAACTATCTTATAAAATCTATGTGCACATGAATACCCTCTAATTCTATACAGTGCACCACAAGTTAGACACTCAAACAGAAGTTAAGCACCAAAATGGGGTAAATAGTAGTTACATGCGTAACTGTACTTAGGTGCTACTTTATAACACGGGGCTTTGTAAAACATGTTTAGGTGCCCTTTTATGAAAGTACTCCCAACATGCTGAGGGAGGAGGGAAGAAGTTTTCAACATGGGCTACTGTTAACCCCAATTATTAGTAACTAAGAGGGGCATTTTCAATATGACGCCGAAATCCAAAACTAAATGCCTATCTGAAAATGTTCAGAAGAACACAGGTGTAATGGATCACCAAGAAAGACGTCTGTCAATGGTTTAAAATACCTGCCAAAAACATCCATAAGCAAGACGCACTGCAGATTGACATAGACATCATCAGATAATAGCCCTCGGAAAACATCTACATGCAGAAGTGGTCCCGGGCTGAAAAAAACGTCTGTATATGGTGCTGCACATGGAAAAGTGTTTTCATTCTGACTCAGCATGTCTTTAAGGAGAGACAAACTTTTATGTTGAGGAGTCTCAGCTGCTTGTCCTGAGCCTGAAGCACAGGAGGTAATTATGAAGAGGCATCACCACCTGCTACCACACGTTGCCATGAAGGCCTGGTGGCTCATTCACAGGACCCTAGCACGGTGATTTTTCTGCAGTGCTGCTAGGAACCCAGCGTCAGCTATGTGCAAGCATCACACCTTTCCAGCATCACATGCACTGAGTTGGTGGAAAGGCCATCAGGCCCCCTCCCTTGCTGAAAACACCACAACATGTCCCCCATGCCCAGAGCACCCCCCCCTCCCAACATCCATGTCTGACACTCCCCCACCTGTGCAGAGATGCCAGGTCACCCAGTTCCAGGCTGGACATTTTGGGACAGTTCTAGATCTATAACCACCCTATCCTGGTGATAGATTTCAGTGGACAACATCAGGTACTACTAATCCCACTCTGCTTTGAAATGTAAGGTCAAAACCAGGACTGCTCCAAAAATTGCCAGCTTGGAACTGGGTAACTAGTTAGTTAGTTATTAGGATTATTTACCGCATTTTTGAAGGAATTCACTGAAGGCGGTGTACACTAGTCATCTCCGCCAATGCTTTAAACTGCTGGTTCACACCTACAGTGGTGGAAATAAGTATTTGATCCCTTGCTGATTTTGTAAGTTTGCCCACTGACAAAGACATGAGCAGCCCATAATTGAAGGGTAGGTTATTGGTAACAGTGAGAGATAGCACATCACAAATTAAATCCGGAAAATCACATTGTGGAAAGTATATGAATTTATTTGCATTCTGCAGAGGGAAATAAGTATTTAATCCCTCTGGCAAACAAGACCTAATACTTGGTGGCAAAACCCTTGTTGGCAAGCACAGCGGTCAGACGTCTTCTGTAGTTGATGATGAGGTTTGCACACATGTCAGGAGGAATTTTGGTCCACTCCTCTTTGCAGATCATCTCTAAATCATTAAGAGTTCTGGGCTGTCGCTTGGCAACTCGCAGCTTCAGCTCCCTCCATAAGTTTTCAATGGGATTAAGGTCTGGTGACTGGCTAGGCCACTCCATGACCCTAATGTGCTTCTTCCTGAGCCACTCCTTTGTTGCCTTGGCTGTATGTTTTGGGTCATTGTCGTGCTGGAAGACCCAGCCACGACCCATTTTTAAGGCCCTGGCGGAGGGAAGGAGGTTGTCACTCAGAATTGTACGGTACATGGCCCCATCCATTCTCCCATTGATGCGGTGAAGTAGTCCTGTGCCCTTAGCAGAGAAACACCCCCAAAACATAACATTTCCACCTCCATGCTTGACAGTGGGGACGGTGTTCTTTGGGTCATAGGCAGCATTTCTCTTCCTCCAAACACGGCGAGTTGAGTTCATGCCAAAGAGCTCAATTTTTGTCTCATCTGACCACAGCACCTTCTCCCAATCACTCTCGGCATCATCCAGGTGTTCACTGGCAAACTTCAGACGGGCCGTCACATGTGCCTTCCGGAGCAGGGGGACCTTGCGGGCACTGCAGGATTGCAATCCGTTATGTCGTAATGTGTTACCAATGGTTTTCATGGTGACAGTGGTCCCAGCTGCCTTGAGATCATTGACAAGTTCCCCCCTTGTAGTTGTAGGCTGATTTCTAACCTTCCTCATGATCAAGGATACCCCACGAGGTGAGATTTTGCGTGGAGCCCCAGATCTTTGTCGATTGACAGTCATTTTGTACTTCTTCTATTTTCTTACTATGGCACCAACAGTTGTCTCCTTCTCGCCCAGCGTCTTACTGATGGTTTTGTAGCCCATTCCAGCCTTGTGCAGGTGTATGATCTTGTCCCTGACATCCTTAGACAGCTCCTTGCTCTTGGCCATTTTGTAGAGGTTAGAGTCTGACTGATTCACTGAGTCTGTGGACAGGTGTCTTTCATACAGGTGACCATTGCCGACAGCTGTCTGTCATGCAGGTAACGAGTTGATTTGGAGCATCTACCTGGTCTGTAGGGGCCAGATTTCTTACTGGTTGGTTAGGGATCAAATACTTATTTCCCTCTGCAGAATACAAATAAATTCATATACTTTCCACAATGTGATTTTCCGGATTTAATTTGTGATGTGCTATCTCTCACTGTTACCAATAACCTACCCTTCAATTATGGGCTGCTCATGTCTTTGTCAGTGGGCAAACTTACAAAATCAGCAAGGGATCAAATACTTATTTCCACCACTGTATATACATATATGAACAGTGGCAGCAGCTCACCAATGCAGACCCTGCAATGCTAGGTTACACTTGCAATAGCTGACTGCCCATCATCATCTTCCTGCCCAAGTGCAGATGTCAACAAAAAAGTGTCCCCAAACTATCTACTAGTCCCCTGCCCAACTAATGCTAGGCAGGACCTCTGGCACAACCCTTATCAAGCCCCCACTCTGGCTCCTCCCAATTCTCACAGGCTGTCTAAGGGTAGATAACAAAACATGTGTGGCAACCAAGGGCCACCACCTGAACCCTATCTCCACCAACTTGTGTTTTGCAGGTGATTTGGCATCCTCTGATGGAAGAGGGTTGGGGAGAGGGAATGCTGGTGGGTTAGTCACTATTGTTTGAAAGATAAAGGTAGCACTCACTGTCACCTGAAACTGTGTTTGTATGAGCCTTTGTCATGCTTGCACCCCTCAGCTAGTGTGGTGGCTTGTGTGCTCGGGGGGGGGGGGGGAGGCCCTCCTCCTCTTGATATGATTTGTCCTGGTGCTTCTGCAGCTGCTGCTGTATTGGCTGTCCCTTTGCTGGGCCAGGTTGTGCAGCATGCCACGAATATTTCCTCTCCGAATGGGGATGAACAATAGGAGTCATGAGCTGGGAGTGGCCTCTGTCACCTGGGGGGGAGGGGGACAAATATCACAGACATGGGTGTGTGTAGCAAGGTCTGGTCACCTTTGGAGGCCACCTTTGGAGGGTAGGAGAAAGGGGGCAGGGAATTCCAGTGCTGCTTAACTAGGAGCCAGCCACCAGTGATTTCTCCTCAGTCAAAGCGTTGATAGGTTCCTGAGTGCTGTAGTATATATGCTTCAAGGCAGGACCCTGGGTACCGAGCACACGTGTCCACTATCTCCCCCTGGGCATCGCACAACAACTGCATGCTCATCAAGTGATAGGATTTCCTATTCCTATAGGGTCCTTCTGTGTCCGGGGGTGGGGGAGTTTGAGGGCCATGTGTATGCAGTCGATGACCCCTAGGCCCAAGGGGAAGCCTTCTATGGAGTAAAAGTGGGTCATGTTGTTCCGGCGGACCTGGACAGTGCTGGGGAAGGAGATGTAGTGTGAGGTGTGGGTTAGGAAGGCATCAAGGGACTGGGACAGACAGAGATGATGGGCTAGGTAAAGCCTGCAGTGACTGCGAACACTGACTAAAATATACCAGTGGCATGAAAAGTGAGGGAGGCTGTAACCTTCAGGTGCACTGGCACAAGATTATTCCAGTGTATCCTGGCCTGGAGCTGGGACCCTAGCTGTTGACAGAGATGCTGTATGGCAGCCCTATCAAAGCAGTACCTGGTAAGGCACTCCTGGTCATTGAGGTCCAGAATCTGGGTCTAGTGCCTAAACACTCTCTAATACAAGTACCTCCACCAAATCCTCTCCTCCAGACTCTCAGCCACATCCAGCAAAGACTCAATCACAAGAGCATTCGGCAGCTCCGTACTTCTTGTGCATGTGTCCCACCACCACCACAGGTGCAACCTATTAACACCACTGTGCACACCTCCACCTACTGCAGAGCTCAGCACCACCTAATGAGACACCCACAAGCACACAGTTCTCACTCAGTAACACAGCACCTGCACACAGCACACTAACAAACTGGGAGTGGACAAACACAGAGGCTCAAGGAGAGAAAAAGTAGGAGCAGATAAGGGAGGTGAGGTGTGGGTGTTCGTGCAAGGGACAGCAAAGGAGGAAAGTGGCCTGAGAGACAGCAAGGGATGGGTGTGGGTGGGGGCTAGCAGGTGTGGGGAGGGAGTTTAGGAGGTGAGATAGAAGAGAGACAAGGCAGGAAATGTAGGGCAACAAAGATTTCTGACGGGCAGAAAAAGACAGCAAGCAATCCACTCAGCAACTCCACTCTTCTTCACACCATGACCAACTCCACTTCTCCATTCTCCAACTCAGCAGAAGCACAAATGGGGTTAAAGACAGGTTGTGGCTTCACTTGTTCACTTTTGTAGCAGGTCTAAATTGGGATGTTTTCATTTCCACCACAGGACGTCACCCTACTATCCATTAACACGGAGAGGTCCATCCCCTAACACCGCCCATAACACGACCCTGAAACGCTCCTTCTCAAAACATCATTTTCTGGGCAGCTCGCAGCTTGGATGTTTTCTGAGCGTGTGTTTTGAATATGGCAATTTGGGTGGATTCACCAGAAAAATACCTTTCTTGCCCTTTTGGGATGCCTTTGTGCTGTGAAAATGAGTGTCTAAGTTTCGTTGCATAAAATGGGACCTGTGTTCAAATAGCATGAGTTAATAGTAAAATAACACATCATAGTAGCCCACATTGATAACTGTGATGTTGTAACTGAATTTTGGTGTTTTCTATTAATAATTCATCTATTTATCCAAGCCAGATCCTTACAGGTTAATATGTCAGAAAGGCACACTTGGCCACCTGTTGGATAGGGAGCTTGACTTCTGCTCTTGATGCCTGATCTGTTTGCCAGTTTCCAGAAGGAAGGAGAAGCAGTTTTGGTACTATGTTTACCTACTTTTTCTTTGGTTAGCTTAGGCACAGGGAGATGAAGTAAAACATCACCCTAGGTCAGTGATGGCGAACCTATGGCATGCGTGCCAGAGAGGGCACGCAGAGCCCTCTCTGTTGGCACGCGCGCCTTCACCTCAGCCAGTTCCAGCCCCCCTCCGATTAAAAGTCATACCTGCATCAGGCCTCCCTCCCTCCCACTGAGCACCAGGCCGCCCACCTGCCCTCCCTCTGAGCACCAGGGCCCCCCCTCCGAAATGTAAAAGTCATACCTGGTCGGGGTTAAAGCGGCGTCGGCAGCGGCAGTGAAAAGCGCTGGCTCGGCACGCCTTCAGCCTTCCCATCTGTCTCTCAAGCGCTGGTCCCGCCCTTGCGGAAACAGGAAATGAGGACGGGACCAGCACTTGAGAGACAGAAGGGAAGGCTGAAGGCACGCCGAGCCAGCACGCTTTTCACTGCCGCTGCTGACTCTGCCTTAACCCCGACCAGGTATGACTTTTAAATTTTGGAAGGGGGGCCCTGGTGCTCGGAGGGGGGGGGGGGGCGAGCGGACAACTTGGTGCTCGGGTGGCCTGGTGCTGGGTGGGAGGCCTGATGCCTGGTGCTGGGTGGGAGGGAGGGAGGGGTGCCTGGTGCTGGGTGGGAGGGATGCCTGATGCTGGGTGGGTGGGAGGACTATTGCAATTTACTTCTCACTGGTCTACTCAATCATCTTCCTCCTCTCCAATCTGTCCAGAATTCTGCAGCTTGACTTAGTTTCCGCCAGAATCGCTATGCCCACACTAGCCCACTTCTCAAGTCTCTTCACTGGCTTCCTGTCCGCTTCCATATATAGTTCAAACTTCTCTTACTGACCTTTAAATGCATCCATTCTATGACCCCTCGTTACCTCTCATCTCTCCCTACATTCCTCCCCGTGAACTCCGCTCTCTGAGCAAGTCACGTCTAGCTCCATCTCTACCTGTTTTTAAATCTAAGCTGAAGGCTCACCTTTTCACTGCTGCCTTTGGCTCCTAGCCGCTACTCTTTTGCCCTCCTCCCCCCCTATTCCTCTTTACCCTGTAATTCCCTTGCCCGTAATGTCTTGTCTGTCTACTTTACCTAGATTGCAAGCTCTTTGAGCAGGGACTGTCTCTCTATGTCAAATGTTCAGCGCTGCGTGCATCTGGTAGCGCTATATAAATGCTATTAGTAGTAGGGAGGGAGGGATGCCTGGTGCTGGGTGGGAGGGAGGGAGGGATGCCTGGTGCTTGGTGCTGGGTGGGAGGAAGGGAGGGGTGCTGCCTGGTGCTTGGTGGGAGGGGTGCTGGGTGGGTGGGAGGGAGGGAGGGATGCCTGGTGGGAGGGTGGGATGCCTGGCGGTGGGAGGGATGCCTGGCGCTGGGAGGGAGGGAAGCCATGGAAACGGAGTTAAGAGAACAGATAGCAGCAGAATCAGAAACTAGGACCAATATGGATAGAAAAACAAAATCACCAGACAACAAAGGTAGAAAAAAATCATTTTATTTTCATTTTAGTGTTTGGAATATGTCCAATTTGAGAATTTACATCTGCTGTCTTATTTTGCACTGGGTATACTGGAGCTGTAACAGCTTACAGAAATGATTTATAATGAAAAAAAAATCAAGTTATTTTTTTCTCCTATACTAGTATAATATTTTCAATGATGTCTGTTTATATGCGCCATGGCTGGTGTAAGGGGTGTGGTGGCTATTATAGGGGTGGAGTCATGTGGTGACCCCGCCCATAATGAGTACCGGCACCTGTTATTCAGATTAAATTGCCCTGTTTGCACTTTGCGGTAAATAATTAGATTTTGGGTTGCTGTTTGGGCACCTGGTCTCTGAAAGGTTCGACATCACTGCCCTAGTTATATGGAGGGTGATTGTTAGGGTAGGATTTGAATTCTGAAGTCTTGGGAGACTTTTTTTTTTAATAAACAAAAGGTTTAATCCTACAATTTGGCCAGGTTCTACACAGTTTCATGTCAATAAGGCATTACCTTCTCCGTATTCCACACGTTATTAATCTCAGGACAGGGCCGTCCTGACCTTATTAGATCTCACATATGATTTTACCTCAAAGAGGTAGATTTTCTCAGATCACCGCCTTCACCACCATATCCCCTTCTTACAAATGTTAAAGCATGAGAGACAGTAATTATTAAGTTAGATTTTCTAGAGAAAAAGAAATGCTGTAAGCTATTTGAAAAGTCCATACAGTGGAGTACACTAGAAAATAGCACACTCATACAAGCATTCTATAAGCAATCAAAGCAAATTTGTTTTACTTGTAGCTGCCCACAAATACACAGGTAGACAGGACTGGTACAAGGGTAATAGACATCCTAGGAGAACCTTTAGCCTTGCACAGTCCTGGCCTTCAATTAACCTTTGGGCTCCTACCTCCTCCCCTTCCAAGATTTGATCAACATGCAAGAAAACCCCAATAACATTCATTCCAGAACAACCTGTGGAGTGGAGGAGTAGCTTAATGGTTAGAACCAGGAAAGCTCAGTCCCATTCCCACTGCTGCTCCTTGTGATCTTGGACACACCACATAACCCTCATTCACCTCGAGTATAAAGTTAGAGCTAGAAGCTGTCCAGGAACAGGAGAATACCAACTTCCTGAATGTATCTCACCTTGAGCTACAACTGGAAAAGGCATGAGCTAAATCCAAAATCCTGTTAAAATGCGTAATTGTACTTTATATTTTTAAAACTTTGTTTTTTATATATCTACATAATGAGATTAATTCCTAAAAGCCATTTACCTCGATGTATGGCTGTTTACCTGGGTAAGTAGAATATTTAAAACCTATACACTTATGGTTTTATGAGTTGGAATTTTGTCTTGACTTCAGCTGCTTTTTGTTGGCCCACGATGGGTGCCACTCTAAGTGACCTAATTTGCCTAATCTGTATCAGGGGCGGGCAGCCATGGTTCTCGAGGGCCACAGCCCAGTCAAGTTTTCCATAATGAATATGCATGAGATTGATTTGCATGTACTGCTTCCATTCTATGCAAATAGAACTAATGCATCACGGTGGAAATCTTGAAAACCTGACTGGGTTGTGGCCCTCAAAGGCTTTGATTGCCCACTCGTGATATAGATTAGACAAACTAGGTGGTCACTTAGAACGGCACCTATCTTGGTCCAACAAAAAGCAGCTGCAGTCAAGGCAAAGTTCCAACTGAAAAAGCCATCAGTGCGTAGGTTTTAAATATCCTACTTATCCAATATAAATAGATTGAGGGCACATGTACTCTGCCACATATTCTGTATTGGATTTTCAACAGGTTCTAGCCAGTACGTTGTATAATATTTCAGCCTCTTAACACCTCTTATTTATTTTATTTATTTTTATTTTATTGCATTTGTATCCCACATTTTCCCACCTTTTTGCGGGTTCAGTGTGGCTTACAATATGAGTTAAATGATGGAAATACAATTTGTTACAGATTGGTTATGGATTACATTGTGCAGAGTTATGCGAGACAATCGAGGTGTCGTTAAGGAATGTAACGACACTGTGCTTTCTCCTGTAGCCATGCACTTGAGTCATACACCGCACTTCCTTTCAACCTGAGAAGTCCCTGTCCTTCAAATCCAGCCATTCGGCCAGCTTATCAAGGCAGCAACCCTATTAGTGACATGTGGGCTAAGCATGCACTACGCATCGTAGCTAAGTATTTCAAAAGGTATGGAAAGCTATCTTTGTTACAGTGGCCTATAATCAGGAGAGGATATTCATAGTGTACTACAGTATTTTATATTAAACAGTTGTTTTAATTTCTCACCTGATAGTATCTGAGGAACCAGGAGTTTGCAATTTTGAAACCTATGATCCCAACACCTTTAGCTCTGTCACTCATTCATATATACATGCTTCTGTATATCTCTTGAAATTGTAAAATAAAAACTGTTCTCTTAAGAGTCAAGTCTGTCTTGCATGCTATAGAGCACAGCCTGAGCTGGAATAGAATCAAACCATTATAGGGATCTGAATAATTTTGATGCTTCTGTGTATTTGATATTAGATAAAACATAGATGAAGGTACTGTCAGTGAGAGTCCTGCAGATTCTTTTTACAAGGCTGATAGCTGAGATAACAAGGAGAGTCACTGTACTCTTTGCATGTGCTTCTGAGCCATCTTAATCATTTCCACCATTTTGCTCAGCACCGACATCTGCTCCCATAGGATCCTGGAAACTACAAACCAGTGAGTGTGACAACAGCACTGAGAAAAAGATTGGAAATATTAGTTACGAACAGAAGGATAGACAAACATGGCTTAATGGAGAAGTGCTAACCAGAGGCATATCTGTGGGGGGGGGGGGGGGGGGGGGGGCGCAAGGGGAGCAGTCGCTCCCCCAAACAAATTTTAAAGAAAATGGTGCCTATGCCAATGCCAGCTTTTGTCAATTGGGGATTTCTTTTGTAAATTTGCAGTATTGACTTTCTCCCCTTCCCTCCCCACCCCACCCCACCTTGGAACCGGCACCCCTCCCTCCCAGAGTGCAACACCGCTTTCTGTTCTCCCTCCTCCCCTCCAGATCGTCAAACCTCCTTCATTTAGCGTCCCTTGCAACGTATAACACGCCGCTGCCTGAGCTGGCTTCAGAGCCTTCCCTCTGCGTGTCCCACCCCTCTGACAAAACTTCCTATTTCCGCAAGGGCGGGACACACAGAGGGAAGGATCCAATGCAGGGTCAGGCAGTGGCTTGTTATACACTGCAGGGACCACTAAACGAAGGAGGCTTGATGGTCTGGGTTGGACGGAGGGAAACAGAAAGCAGTTCTGGACTCGGGGAGGTGGGTTAAAGGAAGCAGGCACAGGACCGGGGGGGGAGGAGGAGAGAGGAGGTTGAAGGAAGAAAGAGGTACTGGATGGGGGGGTTTGAAAGGATGCGGTATGGATGGGGGGGGTTGAAGGAAGAAGGAGGTATTGTAAAAGGGGGAGATAGGGACACTACTGGAAAATGTTGGGGGAGATAGGGACATAGAAGGACACTACTGGAAAATGGTGGGGGAGATGGGAACATTGGGGGTGGGGGTTATGCTGGAAAGGGAGGAAGATTGGGAGAGATTAAATGAATTCTTTGCTTCGGTCTTCACTAAAGAAGATTTTGAAGAGATACCAGTTCCAGAAATGGTATTCAAAGCTGACGATTTGGAGAAACTGAATGAAATCTCTATCAACCTGGAGGATGTAATGGGGCAATTTGACAAATTGAAGAGTAGAAAATCTCCTGGACTGGATGGTATTCATCCAAGAGTACAGACAGAATTGAAAAATGAACTTGCGGAACTATTGTTAGTAATATGTAATTTATCTGTAGAATCGAGCATGGTACCAGAAGATTGGATGGTGGCCAATGTAATGCCAATTTTAAGTTCCAGAGGAGATCCGGGAAATTAAAGACCAGTGAGCCTGACGTCAGTGCCAGGCAAAATGGTGGAGACTATTACAAAGAACAAAATTACAGAACATATTCAAAAGCATGGATTAATGAGACAAAGCCAACATGGATTTTGTGAAGGGAAATCTTGCCTCACCAATCTATCACATTTCTTTGAAGGGGCAAACAAACATGTGGTTAAAGGTGAGCCAGTCGATATTGTTGGATTTTCAAAAGGCGTTTGAAAAAGTACCTCATGAAAGACTCCAGAAGAAATTGGAGAGTCATGGGATAGGAGGTAGTGTTCAATTGTGGATTAAAAACTGGTTAAAAGAAAGCAGAGAGTAGGGTTAAATAGTCAGTATTCTCAATGGAGAAGGGTAGATAGTGGGGTTCCCCAGGGGTCTGTTCTTATAAATGATCTAGAGATGGGAGCAACTGGTGAGGTAATTAAATTTGCTGACGACACAAAGTTATTAAATCGCAAGAGCATTGTGAAAAATTACATGAGGACCTTACAAGACCGGGAGACTGGGCGTCTAAATGGCAGATGATGTTTAATATGAGCAAGTGCAAAATGATGCATATGGGAAAGAGGAACCCAAATTATAGCTACATAATGCAAGGTTCCACGTTAAGAATCACCGACCAGGAAAGGGATCTAGGGGGCATCGTTGATACGTTGAAACCCTCTATTCAGTGTGAGGCGGTGGTTAAGAAAGCAAATAGAATGTTAGGTATTATTAGGAAAGGAATGGAAAACAAAAATGAGGATGTTATATTGCCTTTGTGTCGCTCCATGGTGCGACCGCACCTCGAATACTGTGTTCAATTCTGGTCACCACATCTCAAAAAAGATATAGTAGAATTAGAAAAGGTACAGAGAAGGGTGACGAAAATGAGGAAAGGCTGAAGTGGCTAGGGCTCTTCAGTTTTGAGAAAAGATGGCTGAGGGGAGATATGATAGAGATCTATAAAATATTGGGTGGAGTGAAACGGGTAGACGTGAATCGCTTGTTTACTCTTTCCAAAAAGGAGTGGAGGAGTGGCCTAGTGGTTAGGGTGGTGGACTTTGGTCCTGGGGAACTGAGGAACTGAGTTCGATTCCCACTTCAGGCACAGGCAGCTCCTTGTGACTCTGGGCAAGTCACTTAACCCTCCATTGCCCCATGTAAGCCACATTGAGCCTACCATGAGTGGGAAAGCGCAGGGTACAAATGTAACAAAAAAAAAAAAATACTAGGACTAGGGGGCACACGATGAAGCTACAAAGTAGTAAATTTAAAATGAATCAGAGAAAAGTTTTCTTCACTCAACGTATAATTAAACTCTGGAATTCATTGACAGAGAGTGTGGTAAAGGCAGTTAGCTTAGTGGGTTTTAAAAAGGTTTGGATGACTTCCTAAAGGAAAAGTCCATATTAAAATGGACTTGGGGAAAATCCACTGCTTATTTCTAGGATAAGCAGCATAAAATGTATTGTACTTTTTTTGGATCTTGCCAGGTACTTGTGACCTGGATTGGCCACTGTTGGAAGCAGGATGCTGGGCTTGATGGTCTTTAGTCTGTCCCAGTGTGGCAATACTTATGTATTTATGTACTTATGAGGAGAGGAGAAACTGGACAGGGTAGGGATGATGACACAGAGGGCAGATACTGAATATGAGGGAAATGATGGCAGAAAAAGACCTGCATGGTCCATCCAGTCTGCCCAACAAGATAAACTCATATGTGCTACTTTTTGTGTATACCTTACCTTGATTTGTACCTGTCCTTTTCAGGGCACAGACCGTATAAGTCTGCCCAGCACTATCAGATAAGAATACAGAGGGAATGATGGTAGATGTACAGAAAGAAGAAATGTCAAATGGACAGGAGACGATGGAAAGCAGAAGATGGATGGGACTAGGGGAGAAGGGGGACAGTTTAGAAGATGGATGGGACAAGGGTAGAAGGGGGACAGATCAGAAGATGACTAGGGTTTGTTGACTGAATGAGAGCGTGTTGGGGAGCAGAGCAGGGAATTATAGATAGGACAAATGGCATGGGAATTTTGAGGGATTCACTTACTTGGCATTGGTTAAGTATGAGTGTGGTATGTTGATGGGTTGGGGGAATGAATGAGGGTGTGAAATGGATAAGAGAAGAGGGGCACAAAAGGGGGATGACGTTTAGGGGAAGTTTGAGACATAATGTGAATGACCTGGAAGACTGGAGAAGATGAGAGGCACTGAAAAGGGTTGGAAGACTGGAGAGGATGAGAGGCACTGAAAAGGGATGGGGGTACTGGAGAGGGGTATGGGAGGAAGGGGTTGGGTCTCGGAAGGGATTGTGTGAGGGTGGAAATGGGGTTAAAAAGATGGTGGAAGAAGCAGTAGGACATGGGGTATAGGGTAAAAGATAGAAGAATGGCGTGGAGGCAAGGGATGGAGATGGAGCTGGTGAGGGGATGAGAGGAAGTGGACGGTAGATGAGGGCTGAGAGTGAGTACAGAGGATGGGAATGGGAGAGTAAAGAAGTGGATGAAAGATGAGGAGGGGGATAGGAGACTGGAAAAGGAGAGGGACAGAGGTGGGAGATGGGGAAAACCAGTAGGTAGATGAAAAGTGAAAAGGAGACTAAGGACTAGAAGGTGAGAGAAAAGGATAAAGAGAATAAAATCAAATAGGTGGACAAATGCAGATAAGAGAAAAGCAGGGGGAAAAACATAAAATGAAAGATCAGTGCCAAACAGATGTAGAGAAAGAAAGGAAGAAGACAAGAGGAGAGAGAAGAAATGGAAAGGCCAACCCAGAAAATAATTTAGAAGACTGACACATGGAAAGTGGAAAAGAGACTGAGACCAGCCTAATTGTAGAAATAAAATACCCAGACAACAAAGGTAGAAAAGAAAACAATTATATTTATTTAATACTTTTTAAGGTCTGAGATATGCCTGCTTTGTGAAATGTATTTTTTTCTATTTATATTTTGCAAAGTACAGGAGAAAATTGTTTTACTAGTATTGTACTGCTTATAGAGTCTGGTTTTCTTGGGCCAGGTGTGAAGGGGGTGGTCTCCATTTCAGCTTTTGTCTGCATATTTTTTGTGGCTCCCTATTCTGTATCAGAAAGTGTCTATTCATGTCCTCCAACTGAGGTGAAGGATTCTGCTAGCATGTAGTGTCTGTGTAGGAATCTATAACAGTCCAGCTTGTTCCAGTTTCCCAGTAGCAGGTATATTGGTGTTCTAGGGCCCAGTGTAATATTTTTCAGCACTGTCTTTTCATAGATGGGTTGGGGCTGTTATGGTTTGGTAAATTTGGTGCTCTAGGACTTAGTGTAATATTTATTTAGCACTGTATTTTCATAGGTGGGTTAGGTCTGTTACAGTGTGGTAAGTTTTCTGTATAGATTTTAAGTATCTTTTTGCAAGGTTTTGTGTTACTTCACAGTGTCTAGCCCTATTTGAAAATAGGCTCTGGGGCAAGGGCTGCCAATTACCGTCCAGTTAGCGCCATGCGGTAGAAAATAAAAAATATTTTCTGGTGCTCGTATCAGATGTGTGTAAAAATTAGAATTACCCGTCCGGGGCACGCAGTAACCAGGCAGTAGTTCTAATTTGACGTGCGTTGTACGCATGTAAGCGCCTACGTGCCTTAGTAAAAGGGCCCCTGAAAGCACTGGCAATCCTGCACCATTTTTTCTTATGGTGCAGTTATATGTGGTGCAATCTTAGAACATAATACCACATACAAACTAAGTTCCACAACAGCATGCAAATAGTCTGAAGAGTGTTTTTATTATTATGGCCACAACATAGTAACATTCATTATCAATATATGATTAAACCAACAGTCCAACAAAAATGCTAACTCACATTTTACTGGCTAATTTCAACTGTAGGATACATAAGCAGCCACACTCATAGCATATGATATGACTGTGATATAAAATATGCATAGCTGCTCTTGATCTATCTTTGCCATTTTCAGGGGACAAACCTTAGATTCCACCTGGCACTGGACTTACTTTCCAACTACTGACCGTAAAAAATCCGCCTTGCATTGGCCATACTATCCAGCTACTGGAGTTGCTCTCAGCACTGCAGCCCATCCCAGTCTGTCTTTGCCATTTATGGGTTGCAGACTGTAGAAATCTGCCCAGCACTGGCCTTACTTTCCAACTACTGGAGATGCTGTTTAAGCACCACCCCTGCCCATCATAACTCATCAATAGCCATGAGGTCGTTTTGATTCCATCCTCTTTCTATTTAGGGATCATCTGTGTTTATCTCACACATTTTTTAATTCCGTCACTGTTTTTGTCTCCACCAGCTCCCCCGGAGGGTATTCCAGGTATCCACTATCCTCACCGTGAAAATGTATTTCCTGATATACTTCTAAATTTACCACCCTGCAGCCTCAGTTCATATCCTCTTATTCTACTGCTTGCTTGTCTCTGGAAAAGATTTATGTATATATTAATACTTTTCAAGTATTTAAACATCTGTATCATAGTTCCCCTCTTCCTCTTTTCCTGTAAGATATGCATATTCAGATCTTCAAATCTCTTCTCATGCATCTTTTGGTGCAGACCCCATAACATTTTCGTTGCCTTCCTCTGAACTGCTTCAAGTCTTTTTATGTCCTTAACAAGATACAGCCTCCAAAACTGAACACAGTACTCCAAGTGGGGGCCTCACCAATGACTTGTACAGGGGCATTAACACCTCCTATCTTCTGTTGGTTATGCCTCTCTCCGTGCAGCCTAACATTCTTCTGGCTATGGCCACCGCCTTGAAATCCTCAGACATTATCACTCCAAGATTCCTCTCCAGGTCTGTGAATGTTTTTATATATCGCCAATAAAACAGATCTCTCAGCAGTATAGAATTTAAAAACCAAACACAAACAAACTAACTAAAGTTACAAGTATAATCAAAGCTAAGAATAAATAATAAAAAAGACTGCAGAAAAATAAACATAAGAAAATAGAACTAGCCCTAGCATACTTAGGGCTAGATTTACTAAACTGTGGTACCGTGCGCTAACACCATTAACGTGCTTTTATTAGTAAATCTGGGAGAAGCAGTAAATAACCTGCATTAATGTGTTTTAGCACATGCTAATGCTGTAATTCACTCTAGTACATCCACTCAAGTGGAACAACAATGGTAAACAGCCAAGCTTTACTGTGTTTACAAAAAGAGCAAACAATCCAGCTTTGTACATATATCACTTGGCAACTTATTCCAACTTGCTCATTCACTACAGGAAAAAGCTTTCTTGTTTCCATTAACCACATGGACTTTACAGTCAGAAGATCTAACATCAACTCCCATGAAAAGATCTGAATATTAACCATTGATATTGTTACAGATCAGTCAGAAACCCTGAGGATCGTGAAGCCAGGTTTTCCATGCATTTGGCAAGTGCATTCGCTGGCATTGGCTTTGGAAATGCTGGGGTTCATCTCTGGTAAGTAAAGAGTACCTTCTCTCTCTATGCTTAAAGGTCTTATGCACACTCATGTTTGCTTAGCAAGAGGTCTTTTGGCCTCTATAAGCTAGAGGAGCAGACCAGGAAGAACTGAAGCAGACAGAATTTTGGAGCAGACAGAGAATTTTGGAGAATTTAGTAGAGGGGTCCTACTTCTCACTTTGCACTCTCTGCACAGCTTTGGAAAAGCAAGGTCTCCAAAAAGGAGAATACTAAATAGGAAGAGGATAAAATGAGCCTATTGCTAGAATCTGACTGCCATGTGATGTGTTAGTGTCTTGCACTGAGGATGTATCTTCAGGGATGTGTGCCAAGGCCAAGACAGCCATGGCTATTAGTGATTAGAGCATTGAGAATGTAGGTAATTGTGTGACTGATGACCATGAAGATTGCTTGGTAATATTTCTACATCTAATTCCGTAGGACCTCAAACTGTAAACAAATGTTCTTGCTAACCTCAAAAAGTTTCAACTTTGTGCCTCATTCACTTTTTCTAGGCAAACATTGTTTTAAATAACATTGACCTCAAACCTCCTGATAGGGAATGATACACTAAGTATTAAAATCACCATTGTCATACATGGGAGTCAATTATTATCATAGGTCCTTTTTATAAGAAAGAAGGAGAAAAAAAGAATTGGCATCAAAATCTCCCTTCCTATGGAGAAAATCTACTGATTCAAAAACAAAAACCCTTCTTTTAAATGCATAGACCAAAGTGAACAAACACATAGAACCTAATAAATTGTTAACAAATCCATAATCCAAAAATTAAATGCAATGGATTTCACATTTCTTGAAAATTTTGGGATTCTTCCTGATGCAGCGTTAGGAGAAGCAAAACAAAGTGCCCTTGTTGAAGAAAACATTAAGTGGAACTAGCAGTGAACTGTTCAATGTGATACTCAGATGGGATTGTTGAATTAGCAGCGGATGCACTACATTGATGGACTTACGGACACTTTTTCAGTTAAGTGAATCCAATGACAATTTGAAGTCTTCCTTTATTTTTTGCTGGTTATGTTCCTCTGATGTTTTTTGGAATAGACATTGAATGCAGTAAGCTTACTTGCTAAGGTCCACTTTTGGTCTATTTGGATTTAAGTTTTGGATTTTGGATTTGTTAACAATTTATTAGGTTCTGTGTGTTCATTCACTTTAGTCTATGCATTTAAAAGAAGGTTTGGGTTTTTGTTGTTGTTGTTTTTTTGTTTTTTTTTGAATCAGTATATTTCTCCATAGGAAGGGAGATTTTGAGCTGATTCTTTTTTTCCTCTTTCTTTCTTATAAAAAGGACCTATGATAAAAGCTGGCACTCCATACCAACACCTCCCAGAAGTACAAGTAATATTTACACTTCACTTCCTTTCCAGAAAAATCAAATTGACCACTAAAGTTCTGGTGACAAGTTCAAACCAACTTGATCCCTTCAGAAAACTCCCTTATGAGGTGGTTCTTCCATGGAAGGCTGACCCCTAGTGGTAGTACTGCAAGATTACTGCTAGGGATCAGCGCCAGCATGTTGAACCTGGAGCCAGACAGGGGGAGGGATCAGGGGAATTGGCACCAAAGGAGGAGGGGCTCTGGGAGGAGGATTGGAACCACTGGGGAGGTATGGGCAGAGAGATCGGTACTCCGTTGGGGAGGGATCAGAATGGTGTTAATGGCCATCACATGCATAGTCATGCTCAGATATTCAGTTCTGGTGCCCAGACATGGCCTGACATTGAATATCCAGGTCAGTGGCAGTCAGCACTTAAAAAAGAAAAAAGCTGACCACTACCGGCTACATAGTGACCTTATAAAATTTAAATTTACTTTTATTTCACTTTAGCATGCTTGGATATAAAATGTTGAATTTCTTTTTTTTTTTTCTCCTAGCCATGGAATGTCTTACCCTATTGCAGGTTTAGTGAAGACCTACAAAGCAAAGGATTATAATGTGGATCACCCTATATTGGTACATAAACATATATATGTATATTTTATCATTACTTGATGGTTGCTACATGTGTTTATGTTAGTACATTGTATATCATTTATAAGAAAATATGATCGAGGTTTATCTATGGCTTCTCTCACCAGCTGGCTCTATATGCTGAAAGACTGATCCTGTTCTGTTACACCCTACAACAGGAGTTCCTAGCTAGAGAATGACATGAGGATAAAATTTGTCTGTGTCCCTGCCCCATCCCTGTGAGTTCTGTCTCCATCCCCACCCTGTCCCGTCCCCGCAGGCCCCATCTCCATCCCCGCAGGTTCTGTCCCCGCCCTGCCCCCGTGGGCTCTGTTCTCATTTGCAGAAGCCTCGAACACTTATGATTTTATATTTAAATCTTTTTATTAAAGTATAAAAAGGAACAATATACTGTGTAACTGTTGTTTACAAATCAAAAATAGATAATAATAATAACAATGAGCAACTATAATAAACCCTCCCACTACCGCCACCCTCTACTCTTGGGGTACAGGAAGAGGTCAAATAGGGTGCAGAAAAAGGTCTTGAAATCCGAGACAACTTATTGAAACTTTCTAGGCAGAGTGAAGGTAGTTATTAGGACATTTAATAGTAGTATAAACATGAACTACTGTAATTTTAGTGACATTTTAGCACTATCTAATAGTGAAATATGTAGCTGTGAGCAGTCACTAGTGGACGCATGGTTTAAAGGAAGGGGTTGTAAGGGTTACATTGAACAGATAAATGGGTGCAGGAATCAAAAAAGGTTAAGAACCCCTGCCCTACAGCAAGCATAGACTCGTAGAGTCATCTTTCTTAGGGAACGCGGAAATATATTTCTATGCATACAGCGTAGAAAAACCAGGGACAGATCAATTTGTCAGGTTAAAAAAACTGGAACCAGTTGGCATCCCTAGTTATGGCTCTAATATCAAAATGAATTCACTCACTCTTCTAATAGCTGTAGGGCTGGTGATAGGAGGCGGCAGCAAGAACAATTGCCCAGGGCCCCATGACAGCCTCGAATTGAAGAAGATATAGTCTGCAGACAGGCCTTAGACTTCCTCTCCAGTTTCTGCCCTGAGCCCCTTCATATATAATACTGGCCCTGGGTTGCCGCAATCCCCAACTGACACGAGGAACAGGAGCCTAACTGGGAACCAAATCTTAGCCTCTTCACTAGTACCGCACAGTTCTGCTATTGGGCTATCAGATTGTTTAAGTATTACATTATAAATCCAAATAAGAATGGTAACAAATTCATGAGCAGAAAGGGTCGAGCGAGAAATGAGTAAAACAGGAGATCTGGCCTTCAAAAAACAGAGAGAGGGTACAAAATAAAATCCAAACAGCAAAAAGTACCAGGACCCTTCACAAGTGGGGCAAAACATTTAATAGTGCAACATATATCATTGACCTGACACAGGCCGTGTTTCGGCGCTCATGGGTCGTTTCTCTTAATTGTCTAAGATGAAAGCTGAGTTCACATCTGACGCGATTACAATCCGCTCCAAATACAGACATAAACTGCCTACTTGCTCCGCACAGGAGGGCAGCAGCCTACAGTCAAGGGGGTCAGTCAGGAGCCTGCTTGTGGAAACAATGCACGCTATGTAGATTAATTCTTCAGCACACACCTGCTGCTCCACCACTCAGAAACTCAGAGCTCAAAAAGGAGCAATGCGTTTCTTTTCTAACAGAGTACAACTGTCACAGGAAATGGACAAAAGAAAGGGGGTCCAGTGCCATAAGATGATCTGTGGGCTGTAGTCAAGTTCCCTCCTGTTACACGACCTTTGCTTCTCTAAGCTTTGTAGTAACAGTTGTAAGAATTCTGGATAATGGAGGGGTTTTATTTTATCTTGTAGCCACATGGTCTTTCTGTGATTCTGACATCCCCAGCTGTGTTTACCTTCACGGCATCGATGTGTCCTGAGCGACATCTGGAGGCTGCAGAGATACTGGGTATGTCAGAGATTTCCCTGTACTAGGATCAACCTTTGAGCACAGGATTTTCAAAGGCTCTTTCAATGTTTGCACAAACCAATGTGTTTTGGACCATGGGCATTTTTGCAACTTTTTGCAATTTGACTGTAAATACTAAAATATAAGACTATGATTACTAAAATCTTGTTACCAGTTTCTAGCATTCCCAAACTAGGCTTTTGATTAAGAACTTATTCTCTACAATTATTGAATAATTTTGTGTTTTTCAGTTTCCCTTGTAGCTTCTTTTCTATTTTGTGTTTTTCGCAGTATGCTTTGATTGTTTTTTCTTCTTGCCTTTCAAACTGTTCTTTGAGCACATATCATAGCCCCTTTTTCCAGAACGTTCCACTGAGAAGTACTAGCTTCTTGTATGCTACTGGAGTCTCTTTCTGTTCTCCTCCCATCAAAATCTTCAAAATCCCAAATACATCTGCATTAGAGAGGTCAAAGGAATAACTTTTTTTTTTCAGTTTTAAAAGGTATTGTCTGTAATAGACATGTGCTGAGTGTAGAGCCCAGTTGAACCCAGGATCTTCGGTTTTGGCAGAAACCAAATCTGCTACAGAAATCAGCCATTCGATGTCGGCAGAAACTGAAACTGCTCCCTCACATTTGACCAAAAAAGCGTCCTCTCTGAGCTACCCACCTCCTCGGCGGTGACCTCCCTCACTCTCCACCCCCTTTCCCATCCCATCCGACCACATGTATGCCCTCCCCAGGCTTACCTTTAGGAAGCCCTGATGATCCAGTGACCTGTTCAGGGGCAGAAACAAACTCCACTTGTTCCTGCCCTATGTCGCTGCTCCATTGTAAAGGCTGCTGAGACTTCCCAAGTCAGTCTCGCATGCCCCCTAGTCCTAGTATTTTTGGAAAGCGTGAACAAACGATTCACATCTACCCGTTCCACTCCACTCATTATTTTATAGACCTCTATCTTATCTCCCCTCAGCTGTCTCTTCTCCAAGCTAAAGAGCCCTAGACGCTTCATCCTTTCCTCATAGGGAAGTCGTCCCATCCCCTTTATCGTTTTCGTCGCTGTTCTCTGTACCTTTTTTAATTTCACTATATCTTTTTTGAGATGCGGTGACCAGAATTGAACACAATATTCGAGGTGCGGTCACACCATGGACCCATACAAAGGCATTATAATGTCCTCACTTTTGTTTTCCATTCCTTTCCTAATAATACGTAACATTCTATTTGCTTTCTTAGCCAACGCAGCACACTGAGCAGAGAACTGAACAGAGAATTTCAATGTATCATCAACAACAACGCCAAGATCCCTTTCTTGGTCATTACGTAGCTATGGTTCAGGTTCCTGTTTCCCACATGCATCACTTTGCACTTGCTCACATTAAACATCATCTGCCATTTAGACGCCCAGTCTTGTAAGTTCCTCTTTTAATTTTTCACAATCCTCTCACGATTTAACAACTTTGAATAACTTTGTGAGTTCATCAAATTTAATTACCTCACAAGTTACTCCCATCTGTAGATCATTTATAAATATGTTAAAAAGCAGCAGTCCCAGCACAGACCCCTGAGGAACCCCCCTGTCTACCCTTCTCCATTGAGAATACTGACCATTTAATTCTACTATCTGTTTTCTATCCTTTAACCGGTTTTTAATCCACAATAGGACACTACCTCCTATCCCATGACTCTCCAGTTTCTTCTGGAGTCTTTCATGAGGTACTTTGTCAAAACGCCTTTTGAAAATCCATGTCTCATTAATCCATGCTTTTGAATATGCTCTGTAATTTTGTTCTTTATAATAGTCCTCTACCATTTTGCCCAGCACCGACATCAGGCTCACCTGTCTATAATTTCCCAGATCCTCTGGAACCTTTTTAAATATCAGTGTTACATGGGCTACTCTCCAATCTTCCAATACTACTCTCAATTTTAAAGATAAATTACATATTATTAACAATAGTTCCGCCAGTTCATTTTTCAATTCTATCAGTACTCTGGGATGAATACCCATCCGGTCCAGGAGATTTGCTACTCTTCATTTTGTCAAATTGCCCCATTACATCCTCTAGGTTTATAGAGATTTCAGTCAGTTTCTCCGACTCGTCAGCTTCAAATACCATTTCTGGCACTGGCATCTCTCCCAAATCTTCCTCGGTGAAGACCAAAGCAAAGAATTCTCTGCCACATCCTGTCCTTATCCCATTCTGTTAGTGCATGGTAGCAGCCAAAAAGTCAAACAGCATGTTAGTAATTATTATGAAAGGAATGGAGACTAAAACAAAAACGCAATGCCTCTGTTGCTCCACATTAAGACTGCACCTTGAGTATTTGTGGGGCGTACACAGTTACATTCTTTTTGGGGGTGTAAATAAGTAAAACAATCTCTCTAGTATAGATTACAGAAAAATGTGACACTGCCACATTTTTGTATTAGACAGTATAGTGTCTGGAAAGTAATTGTGTTCCCTTTATCAATAGACCCGAATTCATAATGCCCAAATAATAACAGAACTAACTCCACATCCAAAGGTATTATTAAAATAGATTGCTTATTTATTTACAATAGCAGCAAGAACCGTGAAAAGAGATGCAAGAATAATGACACAGATGGTCTTATCATAGAATCAGCTCAGAGTAAACACACAAAAATCCCTAAACTAGGCTTCTAATATGGCCACTAACCCCCATAGTACTATACATCAATTACATAGCAGCTACACAACCTGAATGTTGATAAAGCCAGGCATCCAGCAAGTGGCAGAGTGTTTCCTCTTACAGGTCAATCAGATAGCAGAGCAGGGCTGTTGTTCAGAAGAAATGTAAAACAGTGTCGGTAATGTGATCCCTGGTCTTGTTGTCCATGCAGAACAAACTGTGTTTGTCTCAGATGTTGTGGCTTGAGGGGCACTTTAACCATAAAGTCATTATTCAAGTAAACAAGGCACATTTCTTGGATTAAATTGACCCTCAGACTACAACCACCCGTTTGTGAACTCCCTTTTGTGGTGATGTAATGTGGTTGTTATTCTCTTTGTCCACTAGCAGCAGAGTTGTTCTGACCCTAAGTTCACTGTTCCAGTAAGCAACGCTGTTGCTGTTATTACTCTTAATTCTGTAGCCTTAGACATATTTATCTGGGTCCTTCTGTATGCAAACTAAGGCCTATGAAGCAATAGGCCTTGGCAATGAAAGATGAAGTTAGCCAAAGTTGATAGCGCTGTTATATAGTGGCATATAGTGCTATATATAATGCTTATGCAGGACCTTTTGCTCCCACATATTGTTTGCAGTTTTGGTTGCCCATCTCAAAAAAGATATAGTGGAATAGAGCAACTCTCATATAAGGAAGGGCTAAAGAAAGCATCTCCCCTAAAAAAAATACTGTAAACCAACCCAGAATGCTGAGCAAATGCCCACACTCAAGCCCTGCTATGTCCTGCCGCTTCCAATAGGAAGTCTGTGTCTGAGGGGGCTGGATTCAGCAGCAATTGAACATGGGACCTATACTGTGCTTTTATTTTTGTGCAATGTCAGCTAATGATGGCAGGATGGCAGCAGTAGGCCCAGCAGGGGGGAAGGGAAGATGAGAAGCTGAACATCTTTGGGGGGAGGTAAGGGAAAGTAAGGGGCTATGCTGGATATAAAGGAAAAGAGAGATACTGGACTGTGGTGTGGGGGTTGTGGGCACATGGCTAAAGGTTTGCCTTGTGTGTCAGATTCCTCGGGCCATTCCTGCCTCAACTAAAAATGAAGATGGACTCACTCTTCTAGTGTTTTCCATTAGGCTAGCCTGTACTGATTAGGTTTATTCTATTTTGAGATTATTTCATTGGTAAGATGCAAATAGCTGTTCTCTTTAGTAAGAGGAGGCTGTTATGTTAATTTCACAAATTTCAGTTGTTTTCTTCTCTCCCTGCATTTTACAGTTGTATCTTCTTTCAGGTGCTGACATCCGCACTACCAAAGCCAAAGACGCTGGGCTTGTGTTGGCAGATACACTCCGGAAGTTAATGTTTGACCTGAATGTTGATGATGGCTTGAATGCAGTTGGGTATTCTAAAGCAGATATCCCTGACTTAGTGAAAGGCACGCTGCCTCAGGTAAGGATACTACTTGACACCAGACTTTCTATATACATGTCAGGGCAGGTCTGGCTACACGTTGGGCTTGAACCATGGGCTGCTGGAAGGAGCAGACCATCACTCTGATCACTAATCCAGATCACTGTCACAAAGAATGCTGAAATGCTAAAGGAAATGAGCCTGATACTCAGGCCAATAACCATGACCTCGAGAAAACATGTTGATTTTATGGCCTTAAAAAGCAGTTGCTGAAAATAGTGAGGTGTTCTTGGCATCCTGAAGGATACCTTAATCACACCACAGAAATCATACTGCCTCTGCCCCAAAACAGAGATACTCTGCCTACGTGACTGGCCCTGAATATCAGACAAAAATTGAACTTTGCTGCAAGTCATAAGAACATAAGAAAAGCCATAGTGAGTCAGACCCAATGGTCCATCTAGCCCAGTATCCTGCTTCCAAAAGTGATAAATACAGGTAACAAGTACCTAGCAGAAACCCAAATAGTAGCAACATTCCAATCCCAGGGCATGCAGTGGCTTCCCCCATGTCTATCTCAATAGCATACTATGGACTTTTTCTCCAAGAACTTGTCCAAACCTTTTTTAACCCCAGATACACTAACAGCTGTTACCACATCTTCCGGCAACAAGTTCCAGAGATTCCTATTCTTTGAGTGAAAACATATTTCCTTCTATTTGTTTTAAAAGTATTTCCATGCAACTTCATTGAGTATCCCCTGGTCTTTGTACTTTTTGAAAGAGTGAAAAATCAATTCACTTTTACCCGTTGTACACTACTCAGGATTTTGTAGACCTCAAACATATCCTCCCTCAGCCATCTCTTTTCCAAGCGTCTTTAGCCTTTTCTCATATAAGGCATTCCATCCCCTTTATCATTTTGGTCACTCTACTTTGAACCTTTTCTAATTCTGCTATATCTTTTTTGAGTTACGGCAACCAGAATTGAATGCAATACTCAAAGTGAGGTCTAACCATGGAGCGATACAAAGGCATTATAATATTCTTGGTCTTATTTACTATCCCTTTCCTAATAATTCCTAGCATCCTGCTTGCTTTTTTAGCCACTGACACACTGGGCAGAAGATTTCACCATATTGTCTATAATGACATGCGAGGGGGTAGAACACTGCCCCTGACTATACAGGACTTGTCACTGGATAAGAATGATGATATTGATGCAGTGTTTCTCAGCTTGATAGTGAAGTAACTTCTAGCCATTGCAGTTACCTGAATATCCACAATGATTATACATAAGATAGATTTGCATGCTGTACCTCCATTTGCATACAAATCTATCATGCATTATTAATTGTGGATATTCTGAAAACCAGTTTGGGTGGAGTACTTCAGGACTGGCCTGAGAAACACTATAGTTATTTATTTATAACTTACACGGTCAATATTTAACAGCCAGCCAACACATATTTATTTATTTATTTGTAGCATTTATACCTCACTCTTTCCCGCTTGATAGCAGGTTCAGTGCGGCTTACAATGTATGGGTACAAAGTATCACAGAGATAACACAATGTATGGGTACAAGGTATCACATTGATAACACAATTGTATAGAGAAGGATAAGATATTTTATCCGTGTAAATCTACGCAGATTTTCATTCAGGCTATGCATTCAAGCCTGAATGCTGAAAATGCTGCTGCAACTTACCTATTTAAAATTAATTGTGCCATTTCTGCATTTAGACTGGAACACATAAGTTAGATGGGGAATGACTGACTTTTGCCACTGTCCATGTAACTTTTTTTTTTTTCACCACTCCCAGAGCTCCCCAAAATCCCATCCCAATTGAAAGCACACAACTTTGGCCATATATGGGGTAATTTTATAAAGAAGGTGTGAACATTTATTTGCAAATTACATGCATAAATGTTTAGAATACTAGAATGTAAGAAAAAAGCACCAAGAGCCTTCTTATCTGGAACGGGTTCTTTAATCAGTTGTTTAAATAGATGCTGTACATCATTAACCCAACACAGGCCGTGTTTCAGCACTCAATGCCTGCATCAGTGGTCATACAACATAAAAGATATGCTCTACGGAGAATGGATCGTTAGAAAATTGACTCTCTGACAGCATATCAGAAGCCCAGTGTTGGGCTATATCTTGTTTGGACTTTTATGTTGTACGACCTCTAATGCAGGCACTGAGTGCGGAAACAAGGCCCGTGTCAGGTTAAGATTAAAGGACCCGTTCCTGATTTGAAGGCTCTGGTGCTTTTTTATTCTATTGTTTGCTGTGTGCTTCGAATCCCTCTCTGTACTGTAGAATGCTAGACTAAGCACTGTTCTGTTACTGTTCTATCTAGTATTTCTGTAAAAGCCTATGAACTCTAGTTAAGTTGCTTTAACAGATTGATCTTTACATCAATATTTGTATCTGCTTGTACTTAACTGTTGTAAGCCACATAGAGCTGAATAACTGGTATTTGGATTATGTGGAATATAAAAACCAAATTAAATAAAGTAAAATAAATATACTTTATAGAATACTGTAAGATATATCCATATCTCCAGCACTTAGCTGTATGGCTGGTGTAAGTGATCACACCTAGGAGCAAACACAGATGTACCAGTTACATTTATGTTCTATAAAGGAAAGTAGACACCAGTGGCATACCAAGGGTGGGGCGGTTGTGTGACCCACCCCGGTGCAGGCAGTAAGAGGATGCATTGAATAGTCACAGAGCTGCAGTTTACATATGCATGGCTGTCAGGGCTGCTGGTCCTTTGCCCCATCTGACCTCAACTTCCTGTTCCAGGGCGGGGGACCAGCGAAGCCGACAGCTGCACACATGTAAACCGCAGCTCTGTGAATACTTAATGAATCCCAGTACTTCCTGGAGGAGGGGGAAACTGAACTTCAGGTAGCAACCAGGCTAGGTACGTCACTGGTGGACACTACCTTCCTTTATAAATAGGCTTCTCAGGGGTGCCTATTTCTGGGTGGCCTGTTGTCAAATTGTTCTTATAACAACTTATACAGCCAAACAGTTATCCAAATGAGCAGGAACAAATCACAAGTTTGTGGGCCCCTGGGCCAACTAGCGCATAGGGCTCCCCCTCCCCCCTTCCGGTCGCAGTTGCCAAATACATAGTTTTACTATCCACCACACGAAGAACACAATATACATGGTTAGGGACGTTACAGTGGTTTTGGTGCTTTGTAAAGCCGCACCGGGCCAGTTTTTACCACGTCTGCAAAAAAGGGCTTTTTTTTTAATGAGATAGAAAAGGGCCTGCGGTAAAACAGAAACCAGCGCACGCCCAAAACCGGCCTGAGCCCTTAACGCCACCCATTGCTCTAGTGGTAAGGGCTCACACGCTATATGTGCGGTGATTGGTTGGCGCGCGCCAAGTGCCGATTACCGCCAGAAACGGCACACGTGGGAGGAAATAAATAATTCATCCAGGCATTATGGGCATGCGCCAAACCTGAAATTACTGCGGGGGGGGGGGGGGGGGCATGCTGACCTGGCAGTAGTCTCATTTGGGCATGCCCTGCATGCGCATAGAGCCTACCGCAGATTAGTAAAAGGGCCCCTATTACAGCAGTGGGTGGAAAACTTGACCTTGGGCAAGTCACTTAACTCTCCATTGCTCCAAGTACAAAAACTTAGATTGTGAGCCCTCTAGGGACAGAGAAAGTACCTACATATAATGTGTACAGTGCTGCTTACGTCTAGTAGCACTATGGAAATGATTAGTAGGAGTAGTAGAACCAGAGACAGCAGAAAAAGAAATATTTCTGTCCTTTATCATTTAAGTACCACATAGTAGGATTTTATGGTTTTCCTTTCCCTTTGAATTTTTAGATCTCGTCTGCATTTTAGATGTCCCAATATAAGTTTGAAAATGTCTTACTATTGGTAGTGAAATCATTAAATTGATTCCTTACTGTTTCAATTTTTCAGTGCTTATATTTTGTTCCTTTATTTATCTTCGATGATGCATTTTTGAAGTATTCTCAAATCTTCTGGGTTTATCTTTTTGTCTCCTTTCAGGAAAGGGTAACTAAGCTGTCACCACGTCCTCATACTGAAGAAGATCTGACTGCCTTGTTTGAGACTTCAATGAAAATCTATTAATTTTCAGAGGAAATGGATACTTTTAACCAATGACACCTGACATAGGAATTTATGAATAGTTAATGACTGATTTGGGATTGTCTAATCAGTGTGTAATGCAAATGTGGTGCTAATGATTTGACTGTGGAAAGTTATTATAGATGTAATGAAGCAGTTTCCTAATAAAGTCTAAGTAAAATCATCCCTTAAACCAAATATCTGCAGCTACTGACATAAAACATGACATGCACTGGATCTCTAGAGCAGTTGTTCCCACACCTGTCTCACTAGTTCCCACAGCCAGTTTGTTTGTTCTTGAATTTTCAAGGTACCCACAATAACCCCTGAATTCTATACATTTTGCTCAAAGTTGCATGTGGAAATTTGGGTGCATGTCCAAATTCCACATGCAGTTTAATTGAATAACGAATCAGCACCAATAATTGGGCACTAATAATCAGTTATTGGCACTAATTGGCAACAATTAAAACATAAGAATAGCCATATTGGGTCAGACCAATGGTCCATCTAGCCTAGTATTCTGCAACCAACAGTGGCCAATCCAGATCACAAGTACCTGTGAGAAACCAAGTTAGTAGCAACATTCCATTCTACGTATCCCAGGACAAGCAGTGGCTTCCCCCATGTCTGTCCCAATAGCAGACTATGGACTTTTCCTCCAGGAACTTATGTGCGCATGTTGCTAGGCGCTATTCTATAAAGATGCATGCATAAATTGTTACGTACGGATCTGAAAAGGGGCTGTGGCCATGGCATGGGTGGGTCATGGATATTCCAAGAATTTGCAGGCACTGTTACAGAATATATCTGATCCACACCTAATTTAGGCACAGGGACGTACACTAGGCTTCAGTTGATGTAAATCCTCGCACCTAAAAGGCAAAGATCCCAGTGCTAAGTGCTATTCTATAAACAGCGCCCAACCCAGAGTTATTTATAGAATAGTGCGTAGTGCTCATTTTATGGTGCCATTTATAGAATTAGGTCGTAAATGTGCATGCTAAATAGTTACATACATTGGACTCCCAGAATATGCAAATCATAGCTATAGTTTGGGGTGGGCATGGGAGGCTGCCACCTCCCCAAATGCTGTGGCTGCTAATGCTGAATTGATCCTTATTCCTACTGCCTATATGACTTCCTTACCCTCTGGCCCCTGCCCCCTCCCCCTCCCCCAACATTGTGAATATCCGTAAAATCTGACTAGCTGTGGGATTATCAGAACAAGTCTGGAAACAACTGCTCTGGGAGCTTGCATTACAGGTTGTGGCTTATGAAAATTAACCAGCCTGTATGTCATGAGTATTCTGTGTGGATAGCCAAATAACAAGCCTGTTTGGCGGTCTCAAGGACAAGATTGAATAATTACTGGAGTATGACAATGCTGTACTCTTAAAGCTGATCACGGAGCCATCAAAGCCATGTTTTCATTGGAATTTATACCTTTTGAGTGGTTATCACTATATTTGAGGTATGACACAGACTGTTGACTTTGAAAGTGCCAGTAGTGAAGTATAAGTCAGAGCCTCCCGTGAGTTACATAGTAGATGATGGTAGATAAAGACCTGAACGATCCATCCAGTCTGCACAACAGTGTCACTCATTATGAGTTCCTGATTAAACCAACAATGAATATCATACAAATTGCATGTAGTTGATCCTGATCTTTCTGTGCCATTTTCGGGACACAGACCGTACAAATCCACCCGGCACTGGCCTTACATCCTAACTACTGGAGTTGCCATCGAAGTCCACTCCAGTCTATCCTGATCTGTCTTGCCATATACAGGACACAGACTGTAGAAATTTGCTTGGCATTGTCCTTATGTTCCAGCTACCGGAGTTGCCATTGAAGCCCACTCCAGCACATCCTAAACTGTCTTGCTATACGTGGAACACAGAGTGTAGAAATCTGCCTGGCACTGGCCTTAGTTCCTCACAGCTGGAGTCGCCGTCTAAGTACCACTCAAGACATCAACAAGCACGCAGTCTTTGTTTATATACCGTCCTCTTTTTCATTAGGAATCTTCTGTGTTCAGCCCGTGCCTTTTTGAATTCTGTCACTGTTTTTGTCCCTACCACTTGCCCTGGGAGGGCATACCAGGCATCACAGTGGCAGCAATAAAGAAACGATATTATTGATTTTAAAATTAATTGTATTACCATAACCAGTAACAAAAGCCAATACTGTGTGGGGGGGGTGGGGAGAGACACAACGCACCTTTGCATTTTACCACTATTTCACAGAGCACGTGGCAAAATATGACGGTGTGTGTTCTGGCCCTCCAAATGTTACAAAATATAAAATGTGGCCTCTGATTCAAAAAGGTTGGATAAGCCTGGGTTAAGTAGTCTCAAAATTCTTGAACTGTGATTAAAAGCATAAATCTGAAGCATTACAATCCCAAAATGGCTAATACTACTGTTGTGATTATTGTACTAATGCTGTTCTTTTGTGCTTTTTATGTATTCTGCCTTGGACATTTACAAAAGGACAAATAAAATTATTGAAATAAATGAACTGAAAAGAAGTTTGAGTGGAAAGTTATCAGTGCCAGTAGTGGAATAAGTTTAATGTTTCGTTTCAACTCCTATTTCAACCTTCCTCAGGTACAGAAATCTGCCTGTCATACAGGCCATGAGGTAGCTGGACTGGTACCAACAGGCTACAACTCCACAGAAACCAACTAGGTGAATGCCAGGAAGTAGGTGGTAGCTGGGTACTGTCCGACAAGGCCAAATAGACCTAGGTGGCCAGATGGCAAGTTTAACTACATTTGGTAGCTTTAGATCAGTGGTCTCCAGGGCCTCCGAGAGACTGGGCCCGGGGCAAGGCCGCCCCCGCCCCCCCCCCCCCCCCCCCGAGGTTGCCACCACTGCTTCCCCCCTCTACCCCCTGCCCCCGAGGTCGCTGCTCTCCACCCGCCCCCCTCCGTGCGCCACCGGGCCAGGCCCCCTGCATTGAAATCACAGCGCCTCTCACCTCTGTGTGAAAGCACTGCAGGCAGCAGCAGATCGCCTCCCTTTGGGCCTCCTTCCCTCCCTGTGTCCCGCCCTCGCGGAAGTTATGTAAGACAAGGGCGGGACACAGAGAATGAAGGAGGCCCAAAGGGAGGCGATCTGCTGCTGCCTGCGGCGCTTTCACACGGAGGTGAGAGGCGCTGTGATTTCAATGCAGGGGGCCCAGCCCAGTGGCAGACGGTCGACGATGGAGGGCGGCTGGGACTGCCTCCCCTCTCGGTGGCCCTGGTGGTCTCCAACCTGTTTATGTATAGGGCCACAAAGTGGACATGAGCAAACTCCAGGGGCCAACAAAAGATTTTAAGCTTACCCACGTAATTTTAAATAGGGCTGCACATTAATCGCGATTAATGCCATGATTAACACATTAATTATTAATCTCAATTAATAATTGCTGCCCACCTTCTGCACCCCTTCCCCTCCCCCCACACTGTGCATAGTCTGGCATCTCTCCCTCCCCTCCCGTACCCACCCGCGGATGTCTCAGGTCCCCCCTTTCCCAGTGTACCTTTTAAAATCTGAGAAAATCTTCAGCTCTGTAATGCCAGTGGCAGCCATACTCAAAGGCTGCCTGCAGCCTGGCTGTACCAGGCCTTTCCCTTTGACCTCTCCCACCTCCTTCTGATGCAACTTCCTGTTTTCAGTATGACGGGATGAGTCAGATGGAAAAGCTTGGTGCAGGCCACAGGTAGCCTTTGAGTTGGGCTGTTGCTGGCACTGCAAGGCCAAAGACTTTCTCTGATTTGAAAAGGTACACCTGGGGGCGGGGAGAGAATCTGAGAAAACGGTGGATGAGTATAGGCGTGGAGGGAGAGATGCCAGACCATGAACAGCAGGAGGAGGTGTGGGAGAGAGGCAGAGCTGAGAGAGGTGGGTGCAAAGGGGGCATGGAGAGATGCCAGGCCATTCAGGGATGGGGGAGGGAAGGAAAGAGAGAGATGCCAAACTGGAGGGAAGGGGGGTAATTGAGAAACAACCACAGGCAGAGCCCAAAGGGGAGGGTGAGTTGCTAGACTGTGTAGGGGGGAAGGAGGAAATAAGGGGAGAAGTCGAACTGAGGGAGAAAAGGATGAAGGGAGGGCAGTGGATGGAGAAGAGAGAGATGGAGGGGAGAGAAAGAGAAATAATGGACCTGGGGCGAAAAGGATGGAGGGAAGGAAGAAAAAGAAGTTTTGGACTGGAGGGGTATTGGGAGGGAGGGGAGAGAGTTGGACCTAAAGATGGGAGAAAGGAAAATATTGGGCATTTAATCAGTGGCATAGCTGCATGGGGGGAGTGGGACCTGGAGACCTGGGCCCCCACTTTGAACTCAGGCCCCCTCCAAATATTCAGTACCTGTTTAATGGCTGGTGGGGTAGCTGAAGCCCCACCAGCCAAAGAAATCTGCTGCCTGAGTCACCTCCTTCCTCATACTGCCTCAGGAACAAGGAAGTCAGCGGCATGCCGCCTGCCACCGACACTTTCATTCCCCAAGTTCATGCATGAGCTGAGCATGCTCGGGAAGTGCTGGCATCGGCCGCTGACTTCCTCACTTCTGAGGCAGTACAAGGAGGAAGAGGGCTACTTTGGCATTGGATTTCTTCAACTGGTGGGGCTTCGGCACCCCATACAGCAAAGGTTTGATACCTAATGTGGGGGTGTGGGGGGGACGGAGAGAAAATGTGTGGCCCCCCAGTCCACCCCTTTGTCCTCCCCAATGGACTGCTTGCTATGCCCCGTCTTTAATTACACGATTAAACATTTTAATTGCGTGATAAATTATGATTAAGTGTATTCCGGTTCAGTGCACAGTTTGGGTTGAGCTTATGGGTGGGGAGGGCAGGGGAGGGGGAGGGGGTCATTACTGAATGTAAAAAGGGACATATCGTTTGTATTGGAACAATATTATTTTAGTGTCCTTAATAAAATTGTTTAAACATAAAAATTATAGGCAAGTGAACACTGAGGGATCCATGATGGCACCGTGACGATTTATCACGCCGGCAGCTCCCAGATTTGACCTGGTTGAAGCAGCTTCTTGCTCCTCAGTTATGGGGAAGAGGAGAGGGAAGGTGCGGGAGTTTCCTTCGACCCCCACTGCGACCCAGGCTCCGACGCAGATGGCCCTCGAAAGATTCAGAATTTCACCCGCACCCATACGGGCATCTTCTCCTTCTGTCGGAACTGATGCTTTGGCGTCAGTCAGCAGTGTAGATGGGGCTTCTCTAAGCCCTTTTTTGCCAGCGGCACCACCACAGCCAGGAATTAATGCAGCTACGGTTGGTCCTGACCCCAGCTGTGAAGAACCGAGTGAACAGGGAAGGTATGCTTCCGTAGCAACTGAGAATTTGGTTTTTGGTCAGGTGATAATACAAAATGCAGCACAAACTTTACCTCAACAAACAGTGAGTACTCTTTACCTGATATCCAATTCGGTTACTCCTGATGTATCTATCCGGGTTTTTGTGAAACCTACCATTGTGACATTGGAGTCATAATAGGACCTTACATCTGATATGCATTCTTCTTTAAAAATTTTGACTTTGATAACTATTAAGGATATAAAATCTTTGTCTGAAGCTGCTCTTCTCCAAGCACAGGAAACCGCCCAGCAGTCTTCTAAAATAAATTCTCTAGAGACTAAAATTCAGACTTTGGAATCGCTGGGTATAGTTTCAATTAAGGATAAGAATTTTACACATCGTCAGTTGGAATATTTGGAAAATCAAGTTAGGAGACATAATTTGAGTCTGCTCAACTTTCCTAGGTCGCCTCTAATCTCACCTGTAGACATGGTTAGGAAATATCTAATTGAAGTTCTGGGGATGCCAGGTGATTCATTACCACCTATTATGCGAGCCCAGTATTTACTGGTCTCGGGGAAATTTCCTGGTGAGACCCTTCAAGGTCAAGCTGGAGAAGGTATGAACCTCACATCCTTTTTGGAATCATTGTTGGAAGTAATTACACAGAGAACTACTATGGTGGTATCTTTTGCTTTAGAGATGGATTGCAATACTGTTTTGAAACTTTCATTTAGACATTTGGATACTCAGTTCCTGGGCTCTTAAATTAGAATATTTCCTGATCTTTCAAAAGAAACACAGAAAAGGCATAAGGCCTTTTTGGCCTTTCGACCATGGATTTTGGCCTTGGGCACCAATTTTGGGTTAAAATTTCCTTGCTTATGTCTTATGTTATTTCAGGGTAAACATTTTCAATTTTTTGAACCCAAGCAACTAGAGGAATTTCTTGTAGCTAAAAAAGAAATAAATGCCATTGTATAGTCTCATGTGCACACTGTAGTGACAGGTTGGGGAGAGATTTATGGATATGCGATAATCGAATGATATATTTTTCTTTTCTTCTTTTTCTCAAACTCTTGGATCCTACAAAGTTTATTGTGGATGAAAGTATATCTCTTTTTCTTTCTCTTATATTATTATATGTAATTGTATTAGTTTTTAATTTCTGTTTTATATCATTTTTCGGGATATATTGGTTAAAATGTAATAAATATAAATTTTTAAAAAACATAAAAATTATAATCAAAATGTTTTGAACTAGACTTGTTTTTTTTATAGTAAATAAGGCACGAAACGGTGCCCTAAATGGCCAGATTACCTCCCATTACTCCCCCAGTGGTCACTGACCCCCTCCCACTCCCCCAAAAATGTGATTAAAAAACATTACTTACCAGGCTCTATGCCAACCTCAGATGTAATACTCAGGTCTATTAGAGCAGCATGCAGATCTCTGTAGTAGTCTAGTGGTGGGTACACTGCACTGCAGATAGGTGGACCCAGGCCTATACCTCTCCCTACCTGTTACACTTGTGGTAGAAACTTTAAGCCACCCCAAAACTCACCAGAAACCCACTGTACCCACATTTAGGTGCCCCCTTCACCCATAAGGGCTATTGTAGCGGTGTATAGTTAGGGGTAGTGGGTTTTGGGTGGGTTTTGGGGGCTCAGTAGACAAGATAAGAGAGCAACAGTGAGATGTATATCTGACAGCATTTATTTGAAGTCCACTGCAGTGCCCCCTACGGTGTCCCATTGCTCTGTTGAGATGGCTGTGTGGCCAGTCTACTAAGAATGCTGGCTCCTTCTACATCCCAATGGCTTGATTTTGTGTGCTTTTTACTTGGATGGGTTGTTTGTTTGTTTTTAAAATGGACCAAAAAGATAAATGCACAGAGCACAAAAACATCTAACAAATAGCCATTTTTGAAAAAAAAAAAAATATAAATGTTTTTCTTTTTTGAAAATTGCTATATTCCTCACTTCAATTTTGGATGTTTTCAGCAAAATGTCCAAAGTTAGACATCATATCAAAAATGCCCCTCTCTGTCTCTCAATTCATCTTTTCTCTCCCAATCTACATTTTCCCCAAAACGCTCTTCCCCCAATATACACGTCCTCCAACCCTACCCCAATAATTCTCAACTCCCATCAGCCTCTCCTCCCAGTAGGCAGCCATCTTCCTATAGGGGTGTCCCCTGTATATCACCTTTTTATACAACTGAGGCCTGCCTAGGCCAGGATCCATCTTTTGTGAGCCAAACTGTCATGGTTTCTCCAGGGGTTCCTGCATTTCTGACTGCCAGCACAGGACCCTGACATTCCAAGGAACATCTACGTTTTGTCTCTGGTAGACTTCGACATGGCAAATTGAATCCTAAAATATTCTGGGCAGTAGTTAACTACTTTTCAGTAGTTAATCTAAAAAGTTTAACTACTAAAAAATAGTTGATAGTTGCCCATTAATTAATCCACATTTACTTAATTACTAAGTTGTTTAACTACATTTTAAGTAGTTAACAACAAGAAAATCTCAGTTCTGTTTTTAAGTTCTTCTGCGTTGCTTGCTTACTGACTTATTAACATCCCAGCTAGTGCAGCTCTCTTGTGATGCTTTGTCCCACCTGCACGGTCACAGGAAGTTGTGTTGGAGGAGGTGGGACAAAGCAGAAGGAACACTTCTGAGGCTGGTCAGAAGCAGGTTACTTTCTCTTTTTTTATGCTGCAGGAAGCCTGCAGGAACATTACCAAAGGGAGGAGGGAAAGATAGAGCTACTGAACCGGGTGGGTGGAGAGAAATGTTAGATTGCATTCAAAACTGGGGTGGCAAGCCATTTATTTTGGGTGGCACTTGCCACCCTGTGCCACACTGTAGCGATGCCTATGAAGGTAGAGTCAGCATAAAATCAAAGTATCTGTCTTTTTCTGCATCTAGTGATGCTGCACTGTTTTTCCCAGACCCGGCAGTCTGATGCTGGTCCTGGTGCTCCTGCTTCTGTCTTCCATAGCTATCTCTGATCACACCCCTGCTGCTGGCCTTACCACATGGCCACTTCTGCTCACAGTTTGCACAGCCATCTTGATCCTACCTCCACAGCTGCTGCTGCTTCTATTCCCCATGACTACTGATACCGCTACCTCCATCTCCAAAGCCACTGCTGATTCTGTCTCCACAGCAGCTTCTGTATTCTGCTTGCATGGATTATAGCAGCATGAAAACAAGATTGTCCCTCTTCTCTGTGCTCTGTGAACTTGTTGCAATGGTCTTATGAATCCCCCAGGGTCCATGAATCACAGTTTATTTAGTTAGTTAGTTAGTTAGTTAGTTAGTTTTTACTTCATGCCTTTCTAGTGGTAGTTTAAGGCGAGTTATATTCAAGTTTAGTGGTTATATCCCTCTTCCCAGAGGGAAATTCTATTATGGAATGGCAGGTTTGCCACATAGATTCCGACTGTATTTTTTGCAAGGTTTTATGTTACTTAGTAAAGGGTTCTGCAGTAGAAGATGTTTGTGCTGCTCATACTGTATTTTATATGAATTGTAAAGGGAAGTATTCTAGGTCTGCAGTTGAGAGAATTCCTGTAGATATTGTTCATGGGTTTCGGAACTGGAAGTGAGGGGGTTTTTTACATTGAGATTCTGTCCCTTCCTTTATAGATTTCAGACTTCATTCCCATATGTATGCATGAGAATGATGCTATCAAATAATTTATTGGTAGTTTTACTGTGTGGTAGAAATTGACCTGCTGATGCTGGCATTGCAAGCATACTCAGTTCTCAGAAGTGAGCTGAGCATGCCTGATAATTGAGCATGCTTCCAATTCTGGCATTAATGGATTGACCTAATGCCACTGATTTAGAAGACTTCGGATTTCTTCAGTTGGCTGGGCTTGAGGATCCCCCTCAGCTCATGATTAGTTTACCTGTCTGCTAGGTGGGCCTAAGGCAAAAGTGGATATGTCAAGCCAGCCCAAGCCCACCTGTGGCTATGCCCCTGTTTCACAGTCCACAAAAGCTGAGGAGCAGGGAGCCTAGTGGTTAGGGTGGTGGACTTTGGACCTGAGGAACTGAGTTCGATTCCTGGCACAGGCAGCTCCTTGTGACTTTGGGCAAGTCACTTAACCCTCCATTGCCTGCTGCATTGAGCCTGCCATGAGTATGGGTACAAATGTAATTTTAAAAAAATGGTTAGAGCAGCAAGCTAGGGTTCAAATCCCACTGCCACTCTTTGTGATATTGGGCAACTCACTTAACCCTCCATTGCCTCAGGTGCAAACTTAGATTATAAGCCCTCTAGGGACAATGAAATATCTACTGAACCATAATGTAACTCAGCTGGACCTATTGCTGAAAAGGTTTAAGCTAAATCCAAAACAAAAGTCAACTTCTGTCCCATAGAAGGGCATGGAAGCTGAATGCAAAATGTTTGTGGAGAAATACTCTGCATGAACACTAGATGGCAGCACACTCAATACTTTGTAAAAGCAACATTCAGGAAATTTTTCTGCCCCGGTTGTAAATTGCTTAATCTTTTTGTATCAGGCCTACAACTTCTTTTCTTATATTGTTACATATTTGTTGTGGTGGTTTAGAAACAAAAGTTGCCCAAGCTTTTATTATGCCCATGGTTCTTTACCTTAAAATCCTTTGTTATTGCTATATTCACTGTACATTTATCAGTAAGATGTATTTATTTTATTTATTGCATTTGTATCCCACATTTTCCCACCTCTTTGCAGGCTCAATGTGGCTTACATTACAACATAATGGAAATATATAAGAAATTATACATTTAGTATTGCATAAGGATCTTGGGTAACATGATAATAATAAAGGATAGTAGAATAACAAGCAAATATCGTGAGGTAGTTCTGGATCTATGTGTAGGGGTTCACATTTGTTGATCTTTTTGGTATGTCTTGTCAAAGAGATGGGTCTTCAGTAGTTTGCGGAAGTTAGTTAGTTCATAGATCGTTTTTATGTTGCGCGGCAGTCATAGGCGCCCCGTATAAGAGGCTTGGGGAGGCTAAGCCTCCTCAGCCCAATCGTGGACTTCCGTTTTTTGTGACCCCCCAGCCCGCCCTCCCATCCTCCACGCGCATTTTATCTTTTTTACTTCCGTGGCAGCGACGTGACGTCACTTCCACGGAGACAGAGGTAAGCTCCGCCCCCTTTAGTCTCACCAAAACAGTTGGCTACCGACCGTCTATGGCGGCAGTGCATTCCAGAATTGTGTGCTCAAGTAGGAAAAGGTTGACGCATGTGTCAGTTTGTATTTTAGACCTTTGAAGTTGGGGAAGTGAAGATTAAGGAATGTGCGGGCTGATTTTTTAGCATTCCTGGGAGGGTCCAGGGAGAAGCAGAACAGACGCTCCAAGACTGAGCAAATTAGTTTCATAACTGTGAGAGCAGCTAAGCAGGAGGATATTTCAGGACTTTCAACATCAACATACTCTAATAATATTGTAATACTTAAAAAGAAAGATTTTACTGACAACATTTAACTGCAAAAACAAAAATGTGGGTTTTTTTGTGTGTTACATTTGTACCCCGCGCTTTGGCAGGCTCAATGAGCTTACATATACAGGTATTTATTTGTTGGCATTGCTATATTAAATTTGTTAATGGGAAATACTAATTTTACTCTTTTGTCTTTCTTGGCAGTCTCAGGGGCAAATTCAAGAAATAGCACAGAAATGTAGGTGCCAGAATGATGCATACTACGTGCAAATTCTACAATGGCAGTTCCATGCAGGACTGTGTTACAGAATACTAGCGTGTCGGCATGTAACTTTAGGCGCAAGCATTTATGCCATCTCAAAGAGTGGTGTAAATGCTTGTGCCTAAGTACTGGCAGTTAGGGATGGAAATGAAAGTATTCTATAAAATGGTGCCTAATTGCATGGCACACCCCTGATACATGGAGTGGAGGAGTGGTTAGAGCACCGCTCTTGAAATCCAGAGGTGGCTGGTTCAAATCCCACTGCTGCTCCTTGTGATCTTGGGCAAGTCACTTAACCCTCCATTGCCTCAGGTACAAACTTAGATTGTGAGCCCTCCTGGGACAGAAAAATATCCAGTGTACCTGAAAGTAACTCACCTTGAGCTACTACTGAAAAAGGTGTGAGCAAAATCCAAATAAATAAAAAAAATACCCCTCCCAGGTCTACATCCCTTTGAAGTTGCACACCATAGAAATTAGGTGCATAAGTACATGTTTTGCCATACTGGGAAAGGCCAAAGGTCCATCAAGCCCAGTATCCTGTTTCCAACAGTGACCAATCGAAATAAGTAGGTGTGTTTACTATGTAAACTGCTTTGAATGTAGTTGCAAAAAAACATAGAAAGGCAGTATATCAAATCCCATTCCCTTTCTCCTTTCTTCAGTAAAGACAAAAGCAAAGAATTCATTCAGTCTTTTTGCTATGGCCTTGACCTGCCTGAGTGCACCTTTAACGTCTTGATAATCTAATGATCCTATGAATTCCCTCACTAGCTTTCTGTTTCTGATAAGTACATAAGTATTGCCACACTGGGACAGACCAAAGGTCCATCAATCCCAGCATCCTGTTTCCAACAGTGGCCAATCCAGGTCACAAATACCTGGCAAGATCCCAAAAAAGTACAAAACATTTTATACTGCTTATCCCAGAAATAGTGGATTTTTCCCAAGACCATTTAATAATGGTCTATGGACTTTTCCTTTAGGAAGCCGTCCAAACCTTTTTTAAACTCCGCTAAGCTAACCGTCTTTACCACATTCTCTGGCAACGAATTCCATTGTTTAATTACACTTTCAGTGAAAAAAAATTTTCTCCAATTAGTTTTAAATTTACTACATTGTAGCTTCATCGCATGCCACCTAGTCCTAGTATTTTTTGAAAGTGTAAACAGAAGCTTCACATCTACCCATTCAACTCCACTCATTATTTTATAGACCTCTATCATATCTCCTCTCAGCCGCCTTTTCTCTAAGCTGAAGAGCCCTAGCCACTTTTGCCTTTCCTCATAGGGAAGTCATCCCATCCCCTTTATCATTTTCATCACCCTTCTCTGTACCTTTTCTAATTCCACTATATCTTTTTTGAGATGTGGCGACCAGAATTGAACACAATATTTGAGGTGTGGTCACACCATGGAGCGATACAAAGGCATTATAACATCCTCATTTTTGTTTTCCATTCCTTTCCTAATAATACCTAACATTCTATTTGCTGTCTTAGCCGCAGTAGCACACACTGAGCAGAAGGTTTCAATGTATCATCAACAATGACACCTAGATCCCTTTCTCAGTCCGTGACTCCTAACGCGGAACCTTGCATGACGCAGCTATAATTCGGGTTCCTCTTTCCCACATGCATCACTTTGCACTTGCTCGCATTAAACGTCATCAGCCATTTAGACGCCCAGTCTCCCAGTCTCATAATGTCCTCTTGTAATTTTTCACAATCCTCCCGCGATTTAACGACTTTGAATAACTTTGTGTCATCAGAAAATTTAATTACCTCACTAGTTACTCCCATCTCTAGGTCTTTTATAAATATGTTAAAAAGCAGCGGTCCCAGCACAGGCCCCTGGGGAACGCCACTAACTACCCTTCTCCATTGAGAATACTGACCATTTAACCCTACTCTCTGTTTTCTATCAGTTTATAGATTCGGGGCATAAGTTAGTTTACATGTGTAACTACAAATTATTGTCAATTAGTGCTTGTTGAAGCCAATTATAACTACTTATCACCAATTAAGTGCCAATTTAGCACTAATTAGCAAATTAAACCCTCCCCCCTCCCATTTACCAAGCCACGCATGGCAGCTTGCAACAGATCTGAAACACAATTCATAAAATACAGTAAACATGTATCAATTCATAGTACAATAATTACAATATAATAAACCAATGATAACATTTTAAAAACACTAATACCTAATTTAGTCTAAAACAAAATCGTCCACAAAATGTGCAAAATGTTCTTTTATGACTTAATTCAAAATCGTCCACAAAATGTGCAAAATGTTCTTTTATGACTTAATTACCACTTATGTGTTTATGCAGGCAATTATTCAAGCATATTGCATTGGCACATGCGCTTTGGGGTCACATTGAGGGAGAAGGGTTTTATGTGGGTGTCATGAACTCAGGCAGATGTTCTGATTATATTGTCCGGGTCAGGTTTCCTCCTCTATGCCAGCCCCTAATAACTACGGCTTTGTATCTTGCCTCAGGAGCTCCCGTCCATGCTGTCAGAGTTGCTGGGCTTATTTTGGCAGACAGCCTCCGGAAAGCCTTGTTTGATTTGAATATTAACTAGGATTTGCACCCAGCTGGGCATTCTAAAGTAGACATCCCCGATTTACTGAAAGGCAGTCTCTGCTTCAGGTGAGACTGGAATCAAAGCAGCATAGTTTCTGAAAAGAAAATGTAATTAACTATGATTTCCCTTTCAGTAGATGATGTGTTGCATTCTATGTTCAGAGTGTGAACAGTCTGCTACCTATATTCCTAGGATACAATTTCCTCCTTTACAGTAGAACTACAGTGGCTCTCTCCATCGCATTGCACACAAGCGGGCTGTGCAGTCTTTCTTGAGCAGACTGGAAAGGGGTAGTGGTTACTCTGAAACCCCTAATGCATCTACCCCATCTCACTTATCTTACCCAGAAGATGGAGAAAATAGCATACAGTCAAACAAAGTAGCCGGGGGCGGGTGGGGGGGGGGGGACACTCCAAACCACCATTGCCCCTGCAGAAAAATGATGATACAGATAAGTAAAGATATCTTAGAAGAAACAATCTTACAAACTGCGAAGCACAAAGAGCCTTCCCCTCGGTTGTGTTACTGTAAAAGGGAATGGGCCTGCAGCCATCGTTCCTGTTCACCCCTTCATTTCTATGCTCTTGCCTTCAGCCCTTCTCCCCCCCCCCCCCCCCCCCCCAGGCAATTATTTTCTTATGATAGTGTAGCTATGACAGACTTTAGCTTTTATACGTTATTAATTAATGCAGTTAAACACATCTGCAACCACTATCTGGTTAATTTAAAACTAGTATACTAGAACAAAAATCACAAAATAATCCGCTACTTAAGAAATGACTGTTATTGAACTGTACTCCATACAGTATCTTTCTTGCAGGAAAAAAAAGGCCTCAAAGAGCTCCTACATATTAAATAAATCTATCGGAGCTAGATCAGATCTCAAGGATCTTGCCTTCATCATCGGCCAAAAACCTTTAAACAGTATAGTGCTTCCTGCAGTGTTGAAAGTATCAGAATCACTGTGCTGTTATATATATAATTATATTTTCACATGCTAGAAAGCAATGTAAGTACCGACACTTATCTTTTAAGGTGGTACGTTAGGACCGCGTTGCCCAAACAGATGCTGTGCTGTCTTCTCCTTCTGTGCCCCCAAGCCGACGATGGCCAGCGTTTCGCAATGCTGCCTCAGGGTCTAGGTGCCTCGTGGGAACTAGCACAGCTCGACTCCACAACGCTCTCTCTTCCTCGCTTTCTCCGAGGAAAAGCAGACTGCTTGTTCTCACATGTGGGGTATCCCTAGCACCCAGGCTCACTCAAAACAATGAACATTGGTCAATTGGGCCTCGCAAAGGCGAGGACATAACATAGATTGACCTGAAACCATAAACAACTAAGTAGTGCATCTTTCCACCTTTCTTCTTGACTTCCAGTTCATTTGGAACCAGCCACAGCTTCATACGGCATCAGACCAATGGGGACTGAGGCTCCTTGGGCTTTTATTCACCACCACTCTTAAATTTGCTTTTCTGTCCTTAACAAGAGCAGGGGAGTCAAATATTCCTTCCTGCTTGTCAATAGGGCTGACCTTGGTTAAGCAAATTTACCTGGGAGCAGCCACATTTGGAACAGAAAATCACATAGAATGGGATCTGATTGATTCCTAATGCAACATCTGAAGAAGGAGTCACTGTGATCCCTCATGTGTATCTTTACCTCAGAATAATCTATATGTTTAGTTTCTAAACAGTGGCATAGCCATGGGTAAGCACAGACCAACCCACTTTGAACTCAAGCCCACCCAGCAGTGGTACAGCTGTGCTGTGGCTGGTGGGGATCCCCAAGCCCTACCAGCTCCAACCTCTCTCCTTCCCCTACTTCCCCAGGAGATCAGGGGTCTCTTAACTCCACTCTCCAACCTCCTGGTACTTTTTAAATCCTTCAGTTCTTCACTAGCAGCAAGCAGGGATATACACCCACTGCTCATGCCAGCCCCCAACCTTCCCTCTGATGCAGCTTCCTATTTGCAGAATCAGGAAGTTGTGTCAGAAGGAAGGGTTGGGGCCGGTGCGAGCAACAGGCATGAGTCACTACTCGCTGCTAGCGAAGAACTAAAGAACTTAAAAAGTACTGGGGGTTTAAGCCTGGGGAGAGGGGAGGAAGAGATACTGGGCAGGAGCGGTGCTCTTGTGCCCACCTATTATGAGCTTAGGCCCACCCAAAATTGGGTGTCTGGCTACACCCCTGTCCCACAAGAAAAGTTTGGCAACCTTTTCAGGGATATAGATGAGATCCCTTCTGGAACAGTCCAAACATCTGAAGTGATTCTCAAACTGGCCAAAAGTCTGTTCTATGATGGTGCGGGTGCTCTTATGCCTCTTGTTGTACTCCTTCTCCGCCTCATTTTGAGAGTGGACTATGGGAGGCATGACCCAGGTTTGCTGGGGGTAGCCTCTGTCACCTGTGGTGGGAAGCAGAATCACAGTCATGGGTGTGTATTGACTGGTATGGTGACCTTGTGGAGGTGGGTTAATGGTTGTGGGTCCTGGGGATGTCTAGGGGGAGGGAGTGTGTTGAAGGTTAGGAGGAAGAGAGGAAGGGGTTTGGGAATCCCTGTACTGCTTACCTAGGAGTCAGTTGTCAGTGATCTCCCCTCGGTCAAACCTGCAGTAGATTCCTGAATGCTAGAGGCATCATGGGTGGAGCCTGGGTAGTGGGCACACACATCCACAATCTCCCCCCAAGTATTTTATTTATTTATTTGTTTATTTATTTATTTATTGCATTTGTATCCCACATTATCCCAACTTGTGTTGATCTTTGTTGTATATCTTGTCGAAGAGATAGGTTTTCAATAGTTTGCGGAAATTTGTCAGTTCATGGACAGTTCTCAAGTTGCGTGGCAACACGTTCCAGAGCTGCGTGCTCATATAGGAAAAGGTAGATGCGTGCATTAATTTGTATTTCAGGCCTTTGCAATTTGGTGGATGAAGGTTGAGGAAAGTGCGAGAAGATTTTTTTGCGTTCCTGTATCACACATAACCTGCATGTTCATGGAGAGGTATGATTTTCTATTCCTGTAGGTGGCCTCATGTGCCCGGGAAGGGGGGTCTGAATGAGATGAGTGTGCAGTTAATGGCACCTACAACCAAGGAGAAGTGATCTATGGCGTAGATCCATGTTGTTGTGGAGTGCCTGGGCGGTAGTGGGGAAGGTAATACAGTGTGAGGTGTGGGTGAGGAAGGCATCGAGGAAATGGACTAGAAAGTTGGAGATGGCGGGCTGGGTGAGGCCTACATTGACTACTAGCACTGACTGGAAAGTTCCAATGGCCAGAAAGGCGAGGGAGACAGTGACCTTCAGGTGGACTGGCACAGGATTATTCCTGCATATCCAGGGCTACAGGAGGGGTTGTAGCTGGTCACAGAGGTGTTCTATGGCAACCAAGTAAAACATTCCTGGTCAGTGAGGTCCAGGAAGCCCGTGTGGGGCCTGAAGACTCTCTGATAAGAATATCTCTTCTGGGGCCTCCTCTCCAAACTCTGATTCACCTCCAGCAAGGCGTGAGCCACCAAAGCATTCAGCGCATCCATGATTGACATGCAAGTGTCCCACCACCACAGGTGCAACCCACTGACCTCAGAAACACTACTGTGCACATTTCCACCTACTGCACCTTGTGAGACTAAGCACCAGCACACAGTCATGAGACACACACCAGTTGCCCCAAACACTTAGTCTCCCACCACCAACAAACAGTCGTCATACACACAGATGCACCACAGAGCTCAGTGACAAATTGGGAGCGGACAAACAGAGGAACAATAAGAGACACAGGACAAGTGTGTAGGGGAGGTGTGAGGGTTTGGGAATAGTGAGGGTTTGGTGAGGGAAGGGGGCAGGATACAGGGAAAGGGTTGGGTGTGGCTAGGGGGGCTAGCAGGTGTGGGGAAGGAGCTGAGACACAGAGGAGGCAAAGCAGGAAATGTGAGAGTCAAAAGGTTCAGAGTGTGGCAAACACACAAAGCTAACAAAGCGCTCAGCAACTTTCCAGTATTTCTCACAAATGACTACCTCCACCTCTCCACCTTCCAACTCAGCAAAATCAGGAAGCCATTCTGCTACCTGTTAATGGCAAAAAAACTTTCACCACATAACATCATCTTTTCAGTCACTATAAGACTTGGACATTTGTTTTTTGTTTGTTTGATTATGCGCTTTAGTCATTTTTCTCTGAGAAATACGTATATCTGCCTGTTATGCCATGTTTTGGATGTTTTTCTGTTTCAAAAATAAGCTCCATAATTAAACAAATCAAGTATACCACTTACATAGTAACATAGTAGATGACGGCAGAGAAAGACCCGCACGGTCCATTCAGTCTGCCCAACAAGATAAACTCATATGTGCTACTTTATGTGTATGCCTGATCTTGATTTGTATCTGCCATTTTCAGGGCACAGACCGTAGAAGTCTGCCCAGCACTAGCCCTGCCTCCCAACCACCAGCCCCGCCTCCCACCACCGGCTCTGCCACCCAATCTCCGCTAAGCTTCTGAGGATCCCTTCCTTCTGAACAGGATTCCTTTATGTTTATCCTACGCATTTTTGAATTCCGTTACCGTTTTCATCTCCACCACCTCCCGCGGGAGGGCATTCCAAGCATCCACTACTCTCTCCGTGAAAAAATACTTCCTGACATCACTTGTACAGAACAGTCACAAAAAGAAAAAGAAAATAAAATATACATATACATAAATAAAGAAAAATCTCATGACTGAAGTCCATAATTTTGTAGAGGTCCAAGCTCAAAAATCTTAGGAAATTATTGAAAAAAAATAATGGAAAATCATCTGCCCCTTAAATCTACTAAGGCAAGATACTACTTTAAAATTATTAATTCACTCCCACCCAAGCCCCAACCCCTAGGAACCTGCTGGAAATAAAGGCAAACAATTGTGCAGATTGATAGAATACATATTCACACGATCTACATTTTGCCACACATTTTCAAGGAAACTTAAAAAGAATAAAAGTGCTCGTTTGCTGAATCTCAGAACATCTTAAAGTTCATAAATGTTTTTTTCTCAGTGTTTAAAAAAATATTTGCAATATGTATTCCTTATCTGGAACCAAAGCTAAAGTGGCCAAAAGGGTTACAGACTGAGCTACCTCTATATCAGATGATTACAATACAGCAAACACATCTAACACTTCTGAAGATTCAATCAAGTTGACAGCCCCCATCAACTCTTGTATGAAAAAGCATATAATATACTCTAACAACAGGAGATATAGAGTTGGCGGGGATATGCCGAACTTCTTTCAAATACTTTGCAAACAATTCTTTAGGAGTCATTGATGATAATCGTGGACAGTTTTTCAGCTTCCAATTACAACTCCTGGCCACTTTTTCCAAAATTTTCAGCTTTAATTTTCAAAACCATATTTCTTTCTTTATTTTGGTGGGCAGGGCCGGTCAAACCCGGTAAGCGGGGTCAGCACCGCAGGGGGGCGCCTACCTTCAAGGGCAGCGCTGCGGCACTGTGCCGCCATACCGCGCCACCCTTGGGGGGTTTAAATCTTTTATTTACCTCCGTCCCAGCGGCCGCGTCATTTCAAAGCCCTGCCCGTCTCTAGCCTTCCCTCCCTTCGTGAGTTCGTTCCCTCAGAGTCCCGCCCTCGAGGAAAGAGGAAATGATGCCAGAAGGTGGGACTCTGAGGGAACGAACTCACGAAGGGAGGGAAGGCTAGAGACGGGCAGGGCTTTGAAATGACATGGCCGCTGGGATGGAGGTAAATTGTAAAAAGACTTAAACCATGTAGGGTGGCAGGAAGAAAAAGGGGGATGTTGGGGGGAGTCGGAGAAGAGGGTGGGCAGGTGGCCATAAATGGGAAGGGGATGGGGGTGAAGGAGAATCGCACTGGGCTGAAAAGGGGGTAGGCTGGGAGAAGGGGGAGGGAGAAGAGAGAAAGGAGATGCTAGATGGGGGGGGCGCCAACTGATAGTCTGCAGGGGGGCACCAGAGACCCTAGGACCGGCCCTGTTGGTGGGATTTATTAATCACGTTTATGAAGAGATTCACCCAAGGCAGGGTACAGCAGGTGCAGTTTAACATAAAACTTGCAATTTTGCTAACAGCATAACAATAGTGCAACGACCAAGTATAAGCATAAACCCGATCAATGATGTAAACTTGGAAATGGCAAATCGAATCCCTAGTTTCCAAGTTTATTATTTATTTCCTACCCTGCCCTCCTAGAGCCTTCAGGGTGGCTTACAATCTAAAATTACAATAAGAGTGGTAGGGAATGAGAAGAGAAATAGGAACTGGAGAGGAGATGGAGAAGGAGGGGATGAACTATAAAATCCATGATAGGAAAGAGGGTGGGAAGAGAAGCCAAGGAGGAGGGGATGCTCTACAAGAATCAGGACTCAGCCATGGACAGAGATGCCAGAACAAAAGCATCAGTAAAAAGTAATGTTTTAAGGCCAGCCTTAAAAGTGGTTAGTGAAGTCTGAAGTCAGACGGAGCTTAGAAGAGCATTCCAGAGTTGTGGGCCTTGGACTGAAAAAATTGAGTGTCTGGTATGTTCATGGAAAATCAAACGGTAGCTGGGAACCGTAAGTTGATTCTGAGAGGAAGATCTAAGCGACCTGGTGGGATTATATGGAATAAGAAGATATGAAAGGTAACGTGGTTCATTGGAAGTCAAAGTTTTGAAAACCAATAGGAGAAGTTTGTGGGATATACGGTGGGAGTGCGGTAACCAGTGTGCACCTTTTAGATAGGGAGCGATATGATCGTATTTCCTTTTGCTATGAATTAGCCGTATTGCAGTGTTTTGAATTATTTGGAGACATCGTAGTTCCTTTAGTCTGAGGGCATGATATAAGGAGTTACAGTAGTCTAGCTGAGATATGATCAGAGAGTGGACCAGGATGTTAAGAGCCAGGGAAAAATCAGGGAGCGAATAGAACGTATCAGGCGGAGCTTGTAAAAGCAGACACGAACAACTTTAGAGACTTGAGGTTTACAGGATAGGCAGAACACCTAGAATACATACGGTTTCTGTCTGAGGAACTGGGACGTTGGCAATAAAAAGAAGAGCAGGGAGAGCTTTGGTACCTTTCCCCGAGAAGAGGAAACATTTTAATTTTGTAGGGTTCAAAACGAGGTGTTGGTTGCACAACCAGCCAGTAATCTTGTAGAGTTTAAGATTTAATAAGATAATTTCTGAAGGGAAACAAGTGTCAAGTCTGCAAAGGATCTGAATGTCATCTGCATAAATAGGACAAACATGATAGTATCAGAAATATGAACATTTAACAGCATTGTAAAACAATCATATAACAAAAATTTGATAAATGTAATCAGAATACAAACGACATCATAACAAGAAGCTTGGGGGGAAATCATATAACAATGTAAATATGATACAATGTCAGCACAATAGAAATGAAACGTCTTAATAAACACACATTAGGACATTTAAATAATATAGGGAATCTTTTACAAAAGATAGGCGCATGTTATTTATTTATTTATTTATTTATTTATTTATTTATTTATTTATTTATTTATTTATTTATTGCATTTGTATCCCACATTTCCCCACCTATTTGCAGGCTCAATGTGGCTTACAATGTTCCGTCATGGCATTCGCCATTCCAGAGTGAAAAATACAATTGGTGTTTCGTAAAGAACAAGGATGTCAAATAGAAGTAAGCAAACATATATAAAAAGAGAGTATTCAGAATATAAGGTTAAGTGGTGATGTGTTGTAATTACAATTATGGATCATTATGGTATGCCGTGTTGTTATCTGCCTCAGGGCCCATTTTATTCCTATGGGCCCTGCTGCAGATAATGTTCACTAATCAGTAGTAAACGACCCCCATAAATACGACGCTAATGCTGTTTGTACAATAGTTTCCTTAACCAAACTGGCTCCAACATTTATACACCTTCAATAGTCTCTTCCAACTTATTTGAACAATATCTGATAACAACTTATTAACTTTTATCTCTAGATCTTGAAATCGTAAGGTGGTATCTTCAGGGGGGAGAATAAATACATAAATATGATGGTAAATTAAGAATGTATTTATTGAGATTTAGCTTACACTCGTCCCAGTAAAATGCCCAAAGTGAAAATAGGGGATTTTCTTCTAGTTCAGACATTCTTGCTCATGAAACTTCTGGCTGCAGAGCATCTTACTAAATTGAGTTCCTGGGTTTTAAAGTCAGCAGGTTTGTGTAAAACAAGCAGACCCTAAACAGCACAATCTGTAATGTTTCTGTCATCAGTAAACTCAGAATGAAAACATTTTGCTAAAGCATATGATCTTCACAGGGCATTTCTAGCACTGAATGGCACCAAACTACCCCATTCTTTCTCCCTAAATCCTCATGTGTGTATAAAAGGCTTAACTTTGTTTAACTTGCCTTTTTTTGTTGTCCTACGCCTGTCTTTATCATTTTTGTCCTTATTAAAATCTCTAAATCCTCATAATATAACACTAGTCCTATTCGAGTTCTATTCAGCCCTGGACCGATGGTGTGCTGATCTTTTTATTGGTGGGTAATGGATTTGGTTGATTGCTTGGCAGAAGGACAATAGAAGGATAAGCAGCTCCATTTGTGGCCATGAAATTCCCCATCTGCTGAGTGTGCTCAGGCTCCTGAAGCAGAGACGTGTGGACAGATGAGCACGCCAGCCAGGGCGGATGTTAATGACATTGGTCATAGGCACAGGACATGTGGCTCCCTAAATCAAAAACTAATTGTACCTAGAGTTCATCACATTGTTATCTGACTAATCATTTTTAACACCACCCAATTCTTCAATTACAATGAGCCGAGTGCAATAAATCTGCTGACCAAGAAGAAAACTACTGAAAGGCAGCCTCCCAAACAACCATCCAATTATTCCTTCTTTGGTTTTCTCAGTTTATTTAATATCTAAACACAGCCTTTTCTTAAATACTAGCTGCCATGGGTAAAAATAAATCCATAACACCTAATGTGGATCCTAACCCAGGTATATGACACCTCATTCCATATATTATTCCTTTTTTTTTTCTTTCTATTTCACATTTTTTATTTTTTTATACATAAATATGTCATTCAACGGAGTAAAAAAGACCTTAAAAAACCAGGTGGTATCAGAACTTCTCTGATATTGAATACACACTGGTTAATCAGTCATCATTTGTCAAAAAACTCTGAATTTTACAACATTTCTCTCCGTTATTAAATATATATCTTTATTGCTATATACTATAGAAGGGCATTTTCAATATGACGTCTAATTCCGATTTTGGACGCTTTGCAAAAATGTCCAAAATCTGAATAGGAAAGAAGGTCATTTTCAAAAAAGAACGTCTCTTTTCTTTTGAAAATACTGTTTTTGAACACGGTTTTGTGCTTTGGACATTATCAGCGGCATAATCGAAAGAGAAGGATGCCCATCTTCTGACACAAATCGGGAGATGGGCGACCTTCTCACAGGGTCGCCCAAATCGGCATAATCGAAAGCCAATTTTGGGCGTCCTCAACTGCTTTTCGTCGCAGGGACGACCAAAGTTCACGGGGGCATGTCGGCAGTGTACCGAAGGCGGGGCAGGGGCATGGTTAAGAGATGGGCGTCCTCGGCCGATAATGGAAAAAAGAAGGGCGTCCCTGACAAGCATTTGGCTGACTTTACTTGGTCCAATATTTTTCACAATCAAGCCTTGAAAAGGTGCCCGAACTGACCAGATGACCACCGGAGGGAATGGGGGATGACCTCCCCTTACTCCCCCAGTAGTCACCAAACCCCTCCCACCCAAAACAAATTTAAAAAACAGTTTTTTCCAGTCTCTTTGCCAGCTTCAAATGTCATACCCAGCTCCATCACAGCAGTATGCAGGTCCCTGGAGCAGTTTTTATTGGGTGCAGTGCACTTCAGGCAGGAGGACCTAGGCCCATCCCCCCTACCTGTTACACTTGTGGTGGTAAATGTGAGCACTCCAAAACCCACCCAAAACCCACTGTACCCACATGTAGGTGCCCCCCTTCATCCCTTAGGGCTATGGTAGTGGTGTACAGTTGTGGGGAGTGGGTTTGGGGGGGGGCTTGGGGGGCTCAGCACCAAAGGTAAGGGAGCTATGCACCTGGGAGCAATTTGTGATGTCCACTGCAGTGCCCCCTAGGGTGCCCGGTTGATGTCCTGGCATGTGAGGGAGACCAGTGCACTACGAATGCTGGCTCCTCTCAGAACTAAAGGGCTTGCATTTGGTCATTTTTGAGATGGGCGTCCTTGGTTTACATTATCGGCGAAAACTGAGATTGTTCATCTCTAAGGTCGACCATCTCAACATTTAAGTCAACCATCTCTTAGGTCGACCTAAATGTTGAGATTTGGGCGTCCCCGACCGTATTATCGAAACGAAAGATGGACGGCCATCTTGTTTTCATAATATGGGATGCCCCGCCCCTTCACGGGGACATCCTCAGAGATGGGTGCCCTTAGAGATGGGCATCCCCGTTCGAAAATGCCCCTCTTTATTTTTTACAAATAAGTGCAAAACGTAGAAAATCAAGCCATTGGGATGTAGGAGGAGCCAGCATTTTTAGCAGACTTGTCCCCCAGACATCCCAGGAGAGCAATGGAGCACCCTAGAGGGCACTTTTGTGCACTTCATTAAAAATGCTCCCAGGTATACATCTCACTGTTGCTCCCTTATCTTGTCCCCTAGGCTCTCCGAAACTCACCCAAAACCTACTTCTCCCCACTGTACAGCAGTACAATAGCCCTTTTGGGTGAAGGGGACACATATGTGGGTACAGTAGGCTTTATGATGACTTTGGGAGGGGGTCACAGTTTGTATCACAAGTGTGACAGGTAGAGGGAGATAGGGACCTGGGTCCCCCACGCCCTAGTGAACTACACTGACCACTACATGCTACTCTAATAGACCTGACTAATATCTGAGGATGTCATAGAGGCTGGTAAATCATATTTTTATTCACATTTTTGAGGGGTGGGGAGGTCAGTGACCACTGGGGAGGTATTGGGGGTCATCCCTGATTCCCTCCAGTGGTCATCTGGTCATTTAAGGCACCTTTTTTACTTTATTTGTCTAAATTTGTCGAAACAGGTCTAGCTCAAAAATTCTTAGTTTTAGTTTTGCTTTGTTCCATTACGGCTGTGCTTAAAAACATCTAAGGGCCCTGTTTACTAAGGTGCATTAGCATTTTTAATGCACCTACAATTAGTGGGTGTGCTAACCGTGTAGGCGCTTATAGGGATATTGTAGGCATGTACACAGTTAACGCGCATACATGGTTAATGCGCATTAAAAATGCCAATGTAAAAGCAAAGTTCCAACTGCGCTTTCCGTGTAAATGTGTGTTGACTTTGAACGAAAAGTTACATATTTTTTGAGCCTGATCAATTGTGCACGTTCCTTGATGCAGAAGGCGAAAAGGGTTAAGCCCATATGAAGAAAGGTCATTTAATTAAGGGGTAACCTCCTGCCAATCTTAAGACCTTTGAGTGATTTTTTCCAACTTCCATTGGATTTTTTTTTTAACTATCTTGAATCCCTGATTGTATTTTGTGGACTATAAAACTAAGATTATTATTAGTATTTCCTTTTGAATGATTTTCCTTTGTAAATATGTGATAATGTAGTATCTTATCAAAGATGATGTCTTTGTTAAATGAAACTAATAAACAAATTTAAACATAAAAATGCTAATGCACCTATAACACGGCTTAGTAACCAGGGCCCTAAGTCTTAGAAATGCCCAAATCCCACCCCTGGCATGCCCCCTTGAGATTTGGATGCACTGCAGATGAACAGCATAGAAAAACCTCTGAAAAATAGGTTTTGAAAATATTGATTTGGATGTTTTTGTGAGAAAAACATCCAAATGCTGCTTTATGCCACTTTTTAGACTTTTTTTTCTTTCAAAAATGAGCTCCAAAATGTCCATGTTTGGAAACTCCGTGACCATAAACAGAGCATTAGTGTCATAAGTAATAAAGTTTGATGGCTGTATAATGTGGTTTCAAGAGTGGAGCTTTGACAGAAAGAGTGCACAGTTATGTCTTGAAAAAGCCATCGGGCAAAACAGGACCCTGTCAGGAAAAGCAAGATAAGTGTACCTCCAAGTATTTTTATGCTTCTGCTTTAAGTACTGGAAAAAGCAAGAGAAGAGTGCTTTGAAGCAATTTTATGCTCCTGCTTTAAGTATTTAGATATTTCACAGAGTTTGATGGACATTATAGTATATAGCAAATAAAGAAACATATTAATAAAGGAGAGAAATATAAAATTCTGAGGGATTTTTTTTTTAATGGGGGCCTATTCCAAAAGAATGGCCTCCACTTTAACCAGGATGGCACCAGGCTGCTGACACTAACATTTAAAAAGGAGATAGAGCAGCTTTTAAACTAAAATGGGGGGGGGGGGGGGGGGGAAGCTGACAGTTGCCCAGGAGCACATGGTTCAGTGTGGACTGGCGTATCCTTGAAGGACACTGTTAAAACAAGATCTTTAGGGAATCCCAATAGAGAGGTTTCAATAATGGTTAACGAAAGTCAGGAATGTTTAATGGGAGAACAGAGAGTAAAGGATGCAAATTATCCCCATCAACTTCAAAGCAGCTTGTACGTGCATGGAAAAAACACAATTTGAAGTGTCTGTATACAAATGCTAGAATGCTAAAAAAAAAGAATAGGAGAGTTAGAGTATATAGCACTAACTGATGAGGTACATATAATAGGCGTCTCAGAGACTTGATGGAAGGAGAACAATCAATGAGGCACTATGTTAACATGGTACAAATTATATCACAATGATAGAGTGGATCACATTTGAAGGGGGGGGTGCTATATGTTAAAGAGGGAATTGGGTCAAACAAAGTAAAGATTCTACATGAAACATAGCAGTGTGGAATCATTATGGATAGAAATCCAATGTGTGAAGGGAAGCAGTATGCTTGTAGGGCTGTACTACTGTCCACCAGGACAGAACAGATGGATGAAGAAATGTTTACAAAAATTAGGAAAGCTGGCAAATTGGGCAATAGTATAGTAACGGGTGATTTCAATTACCCCAAAACTGACTGGATAAATGTTACCAGTGTTGTATAGTAACTAAGTAAATGTAGTAAGCTACTGTACTTAAGTAAAGGGTTTGTCACTTTTACTTGTAATGAAGTATTTATTTTATTTTGTTGCATTTGTACCCCGCACTTTCTCAATCATGGCTGGCTCAATGTGGCTTACATGGGGCAATGGAGGGTTAAGTGACTTGCCCAGAGTCACAAGGAGCTGCCTGTGGCTGAAATGGGAATTGAATTCAGTTCTTCAGGACCAAAGTCCACCACCCTAACCACTAGGCCACTCCTCTGCTCCGTACAGGAAATGTGTTACTTTTATTTTACTGAAGTAATAATTCACCAATTTTGAGTACTTTTACTCAGTTCCATCTGATCCTTGCAGTTAAACGTAATAAGTAAAAATAGAAATGAGATATAAATGACAATTCCTCAGTAAACCAAATGAAACAGCAAAGCCTGGGGATTTTCTATTGCAAATCTCATCACGCAAACAGTGGAACATGTCATCTTAAATTTTGCTGTTCACTGAATATAGCCTATGAGGACAAGTTTCAGGTTTCAAGTTTATCAAAAGACTTTCCATCCCGCCTATCAAACGTGTGACTAGGCAGCTTACAATCTAATAAAGGAGGAAAGACTTTTTAAGAAAACTCAGACTTAAACCAAAAGACTCACTGGCACAGAGGGGACAAGGGAGGAACTACAATATCCGATAGAGAAAAGAGAAAGGGGGAAGGAAAGCAAAATAGGATGAATTAAGTGAAGGTAGCTCACTCTGCTGGTGTCTGTAAGCCTCCAGAAAAAAAAGTGGGGTTTTAATTCTTTTTTTAACTGAGAGAGAGAGAGAGAGAGGGCAAAGTCTTCAAGCTGTCGGGTAAGTGGACTGTCGAGTAAGTGATTCCATTGATGAGGGGCTTGTACAGAGAACAGAGACCAGCGTACCTGGTTGAAGAAATATCATGAGGCGATGGAACAACCAGCAGGACATTTTGGGAGAAACACAAAAGATGTATTGTCTTATAAGGAAGAAGAGGTGAGAAAAGAAAGACAGGTTCCTCAGTAGTACGAACCTTATAAACTAATAAGAACAGTTTGTATTTAATGTGGTAGAAAGCAGGTAACCAGTGAGCATTCTCCAAAAGTGGTATAACATAATCGTATTTCTTATGACCCGTGATAAGCTTAATGGCAGTATTTTGAGCTAGCTGTAATCTATGTAGCTCATGTTGAGGAAGACTCATGTAGAGAGGGTTGCAGTAATCAAATTGCGATATGATAAAAGAATGTATTAGATTGTTCACCGCATCAGGAAAGAGAAATGGCCTGATGGGCCTGATACACATAAGTTGGGAAAAAATGCAATGCATCACTGATGAAATCTGCAGAATAAAGGATAAAGCATCATCCAATAGGACGCCCAGAATCTTAAGTTTGTTAGTACAGGCGATGACAGTACCATTCAAAAGAATCAGTTTGATTAGGCCCATAATTGTTTTAGGAGAAAAAAGCATCGCACGTGATTTGTCTAGATTGGTAAATGAGCAATGTTGCATAAACCAAGTAGAAACTGTGTCCAGTTCATGATAAATAATAGCTATCTGAGAGCTGTCAGAAGGGTTGATAGGGCTAAGAACCTGAATGTCATCAGCATAGGCAAAGAATACAAAGTCCATAGATTACAGGAGAAAACGCAACAGGGCCAAAAAAAATATTGAACAGAGGGCATAAAATGGAGCCCTGGGGTACACCATAGAGAGTAAGGGATAGACTGAGATTCCTGAAGAGAAACTGTGTAAGTATGATCTGTAAAGTAAGAGGCGAACCAGGTCAGAGTAGAGCTTTCAAGCCCAATTTGAGAAAGGCGAGTGAGTAACAGAGTGTCATCCACTGTGTCAAATGCAGCTTTAAGGTCAATAGAAGAAGCAAAACAGAGTGGGCCTGACTGAGATGAGTTCAAATATAGGTAGTTAAGCCTAGAAGAGTGGTTTCAGTAGTATAGTTTTGGTGAAACCTGTCTGATAAGGATTAAGGACTTGGGTACAGGTAACTAAATCTAATAACTGAGTGTAGACTACAGTTTCTACTAGTTTGGCAGTGAAGGGGAGATTAGCTATCGGGCGATAGTTGTCACAGTAACTAGGAAATATGGAGGGGTCTTTAAGCTTTGGCCGCACAAGTGCCACTTTCCAACACTGAGGTATATAACCATCCGAGAAGAAGGTGGTAACCATAGAGAGAAGAAACAAAATGAAAGAACTTGCATAGATCTTCAGAATGTGAGAAGGGAGAGGATTTAACAGGGTAGAGGTAGGCCTTAGAGTTTGAAGTGCCTTCATCAGGTCAGATTGCAAGGGTAAAGTGAAAACAGAAAAGGTGTCTGGTAGTGCACTAGGTTGCTGAAATAGAGAAGAATTAGAAGACGCAGGACCAATGATCTTTACCTGATGTAAGGCCACGACCTTACCTTCAAAATAAGAAGTGAGGGCCTGAGCTGATGGGGTAGACATGTCAGATGGCTTAACAGTCAGCCCAGAGGTTAAAGTGGCAAAGACACGGTATAGTGTAGCCATATTGGGTGCTGAATAAACCTGTCTAGAATAGTACTGTGGTTTAGCAGTTAGCAGTGTCTTCTTATAGGAAGCTGCAGGTGCTTGATAGGCTGCTAACACAATAGATGAACGGGAGCGTCACCAGTGACATTCAGTTTGATGCAATTGACACCGAGATTGAAGGAGGAGTGTAGTAAACCATGGTTCTCAACCCCCTATAGACGTTGAAGATGACTGAATTTAATCGGGGCTAGGCAATCAAAGCCAGTACAAAGAGAATTATTCCAGACAGTGAGTTGATCTTCCAGTGAGAGAGTGGAGAAGGTAGACAGATCCAATGCAGAGGACAAAAGAAGGGAAGAGGCCATCACATGACTAAGATCTCACTTAGTAGAGATGTGAGTATGAGTAGGTGGGGAGTCAATAGAAGAAGACAAGAATGTAATCAGAGAGTGATCAATCCAAGGGAAGGTATGCAGACTAATCTGGTAGCCTGGGTGCAGTGCACTAGAAAGTACAGCATCTAAAGTATGGCCGCCAATATGGGTCTGCCCCTAAATATATTGACTCAGCCTTAGGTCATCACGCAAACATTGCAAATCTCTAGAGGCGGGAGAGGTAGGGTCATCAAGATGGAGGTTGAGATCACTTAAGATGATCACATAGGGGACCTTAATCATAGGAGCCAACTTTTCAAAATGATTGGGGGTGCTGACATTTTTTTTACAGGTGGTGCATTCCCCCGTCCCCTCCCCTCCCCTCCCCCTCCCCTCTCCCTCCCTTTCCCCCCTCCCCCTTGATTCATATCCAGCAATTCTCCTCTTTCCCCTGCCCTCTCCTCCATTCATATCCAGCAATTCTCCTCTCTCCCCTGCCCTCCCCTCCCTCCATCCATGTCCAACAAGTCTCATCTCTCCCCTGCCCTCTCTTCCATGTCCAACGATTTCTCCTCCCTCCCCTCCCCTCCATGTCTAGTAACTCACCCCAATCACCACCTGCCCCTTTTCAGCCCCTCTCTCCTCCGAGTTCCAGGCCCCCTCCCTTCCTCCAAGTTCCAGGCCCCCCTCCCTCCCTCCGAGTTCCAGGCCTCCCCTCTCCTCCGAGTGCCAGTCCCAACCCCAGCCTGACCTCTTCTCCCACAACAGTCCTCCACCCTCACCTTCCCTCATGCCACCCAGAATTTAAAACTCATCTTACCTCGGGGTCCTGGTGGCAGCAGTGAAAGGCGAGCAGACTCGGTGCTTCAGCCTTCCCTTCTCTCTCAGCTCTGGTCCCGCCCTCATTTCCTGTTTCCACAAGGGCAGGACCAGAGCTGAGAGAGAAGGGAAGGCTGAAGTGCTGAGCCTGTTCGCCTTTCACTGCTGCCACTGGGACCCCGAGGCAAGATGAGTTTTAAATTCTGGGTGGCACGCAGGAAGGTGAGAGCGGAGGACTGTTGAGGGAGAAGAGGGCGGGCACCAGGCAGGTTGGGCTGGCTGGGAAGGGAACTTCCAGTGGGTCAAAATATTGGGGGTGCTCGAGCACCCACAGAGTCGGCGCCTATGGCCTTAATATAATGCTCTACCAAAAGCAGCATGCTGCTGTTGGCAAGAAGCAACAGTAATGGGAGGGGGATGGTATAACATGCAAAAGTCTAAGAGGAGAAGAATGCTAATGTGAAAAGACAAAGATTCTAGGAGAGGGTGACAAGCAAATTCAAAATTGACTGAACAATCCACTTTCTGCTACTGCAATTGTTGAACACCTTTTTAGCTGTGCCAGATTAATGACTCACAAGCACACTCGCATGTGCGACAGTCATTTCAAAATTTAGTTTTACTAAAAGCAAAGTGGATTGGATTGTAGAGCAATAAAGGTTTTGGGATAAAAGTGTTGACAATAGTTGCATTCATTGTAGTTGCGGTACTTTTACTTTTTACTCAAAAAGTATTCTATTAGGCAATCACTTTTTTATTTTCACTAAAGCGCATTTTTAATATGTTCTTCAATATACTTTTACTTACGCATTAAAATATAAATTTATTTTTACCTTTACTTCAGTAGTTTGGCCTAGTACTTTGAATAACACTGAATGTTACATCAGGGAGCGCTAGGAAGATAAAATTCCTAGTCATAATAAATGACTGCTTCTTGGAGTAACTGGTCCAGGAACCAGCTAGAGGGGGAACCATTTTAGATCTAGTCCTTAGTGGAATGCAGGGCATAATATGAGAGGTAAAGGTGTTGGATCCGCTAGGAAACAGTGATCATAACATGATCAATTTTGAGCTATTATCTGGAATAAAGCCGCAAAGGAAATCTACTGGAACCACATTTGATTTTCATAAGGACAACTATGATAAAATGATGAAAATGGTTAAAAAGGAGCTAAAAGAATCAGCTGCAAAGGTTAGAACTTTAAATTAGGCATAGATGTTGTTTAAAAACATCATCTTGGAAGTCCAGACAAGCTGCATTCCACGACAGAGAGCATGGTTAAAAGGTGGAGTGAAAGAGGCTATTAGAGCCAAAAGAATGTCCTTCAAAGAATGGAAAGAGGACCCAAATGAAGGAAATAAGAAGCAACGTAAGCACTGGTGAAGCATTGATAAAAGAGGCTAAAAGAGAATATGAAGAGAAACTTGTCACAGAGGCAAAAACTCACAGTAACAACTTTTTCAGGTACATCAGAAGCAGAATTACTGTAAAGGAATCCGTGGGACTGATAGATTATGAAGGAGCAAAGGGGGCACTCAGGGAGGACAAGGCCATAGAGGAGAGATGAAGGATTTAATTGCTTCAGTCTTTATGGAAGAAGATGTAAGAGATCTACCTTTACCAGAAATGGTTTACAAGGGTGATAATGCGAAGGAACTGAAAGAAATCTCAGTGAACCTGGAAGATGTACTGAGCCAAATCAATAAATTAAAGAATAGTAAATCATCTGGACTGGATGGCATTCATCCAAGGGTACTCAATAGAAATCAAACAAAATAAAACATGGAAAAGAAAATAAGATGATACCTTTTTTATTGGACTTAACTTAATACATTTCTTGATTAGCTTTCGAAGGTTGCCCTTCTTCGTCAGATCGGAAAAATCAAGAAGGGCAACCTTCGAAAGCTAATCAAGAAATGTATTAAGTTAAGTCCAATAAAAAAGGTATCATCTTATTTTCTTTTCCATGTTTTATTTTGTTTGATTTCTATTGATAACCTTTAAGAGTGGACTAACACGGCTACCAAACCTCTCTATCCAAGGGTACTGAAAGAACTCAACCATGAAATTGCAGATCTGCTGTTAATAATCTGTAATCTGTCATTAAATCTTCCGTAGTAGCTGAAGATTGGAGGGTGGCCAATGTAACTTCAATTTTTAAAAAGGGTTCCAGGGATGATCCAGGAAATTATAGACCAGTAAGCCTGATGTCAATGCCAGGTCAAATAATGGAAACTATTATAAAGAATAAAATTACAGAACACATAAATACTCAATGAAGTTACATGAAACAAATAGGAGGAAATATTTTTTCACTCAACGAATAGTTAAGCTCTGGAACTCTTTGCTGGGGGATGTAGTAGCAGCAGTTAGCATATCTGGGTTTAAAGAAGGTTTGGACAAGTTTCTGGAGGAAAAGTCCATAGTTTGTTATTGAGACAGATGTGGAGAAGCTGCTGCTTGCCCTGGGATTTGTGGCATGGATTGTTACTATGATTTGGGTTTCTGCCAGGTACTTGTGAGCTGGATTGGCCACTGTTGGAAACAGGATACTGGGCTATATGGACCATTGGTCTGAACCAGTATGGCTACTCTTATGTTCTTATGTTATATTCTTATGTTACTTGGCAACAATTTTGATTTGTGCATGCATCTGCCGTAGGCATTATTCTATAACGTCCATGACTAAATTTTATGGTGTGTAGCTCAAAAGAGTGTGGCCATAGGAGGGATACGGCGGAATCAGGGGGCATTCCTAGATGTTAGGTGTGGTGTTATCGAATACTATCCTTGTGGGCCCAACTGCCAACAATTATTCACCAGTATTTACAACAGGTTTCAGCAGACATAAATGCTAATGCCCCAAGTTAGGTGCGAAATCTGTGCTAAGGTAGTATTTAGCAAATGGTTCTCTGTGCTGAGTGCCCTTTGCTGAATATTATCTTAGCATGAATCTTTCCAGCACCTAACCTTGGGCACCACTTACTGAATCAAAAAGATTTCCCCATTGACATTTACACCTGCTCCGAAGAGAGAATAGCTATTTTAAAGTTGCTTGTTTTGGCCAGGGCTTAACATGAGAGATTGAGAGGGTGAATGCTTTGCTGCTTAATTTGCACCATTTAAATGTCCATTTTTCTGAAATGTGCCACTATCCTCCAAATTCTATAAATGGCACCTTAAGCTCTGCACACTAATTTGGCCACAGGACCAAACTGTGCACACAACTTAATTGATTAACAAGCCAGTCAGCACTGATAATTGGTACTTAGCAACCAGTGGAGGAGTAGGCTAGTGGTTAGTGCAGCAGACTTTGATCCTGGGGAACTGGGTTCGATTCCCACTGCAGTTCCTTTCCCTATTTGAGATTCTACATGGACTAGCAACATTCCATGTAGAAGCCTGCCCTTGCAGACTCACAGAACGTCAGACTCACAGAAACAGAAGCTGCCTGCGCTGCCGCATTGCTGATCCGTAAGGGCAGGCTTCTAGATGGGATGTTGCTAGTGGAGGAGTAGCCTAGTGGTTAGTGCATTGGACTTTGATCCTGGGGAACTGGGTTTGATTCCCACTGCAGCTCCTTGTGACTGTGGGCAAGTCACGGTACAAAATAAGTACCTGTATATATGTAAACTGCTTTGAATGTAGTTGCAAAATACCACAGAAAGGCAGTATATCAAGTTCCATTTCCCCATTGGCGGCACTAAGTGGCTTTAATTAGAATTTATGTGCACAAATTTCTAGGTGTATTCAATAACACAGTGCGTGTAAATTCTAATGCATGCAGCCAGAAAGGGGCGTGGAATGGGTGGGTTGTGGGCATTTCAAAAAACTATTCACACTATTATAGAATATACCCAATCTGGGCCTAAGTTAGGTGCAGGTATTTAGGCCTGGTTTTAGGTGGCCTAAATGGGTGCGCCTAAATTTTAGTCACAAGAATGGCATGAGAGCCTATTCTATAAACTATTTAATCGTGCTAATCGCGTGGGTTTTCAGTGCCGATTTTTAAGGCACCATGTATAGAATTTGGCAGAGGCAGACTGAAAGTGGTATGGGCCCCTGGGCACTGGGGGCCCTTACCAAGGGTCTCAACAAACTTGCGAGACTTCCACAGGGAGTCTTGGCCGCCATTTTTAAAGTATGGCAGTACTGGGTAGGGGGAATAGCAGCAGCATAACGGGAAGGAAAGAACATGTTCCTCCCCCCCCCCCCCCCGCAAAGGCCACTAGATCACCAGCAGCACGCCTTTAAATGTAGGACCGGGGAGGGCTGTAGTGTATGGCGGGCATCTGGGCACTGCCTCTGGTACCCCTAGAGTCTATGGGCCCTCGGGCACTGCCTGGTTGCCCAAATGGTCAGTCTGCATGTAATTTTTTGGCTTGTTTCGTCCAACTGAGAACAACTGCCTGGTTGAATATTTTTACTGCTTTAATTGCCTATTGCTCATGTTTGATCTATTCTTACTGTACACCGCCTTGAGTGAATTCCTTCAAAAAGGCGATAAATAAATCCTAATAAATAAATAATTAAATAAAACTACTGGGAAGGCTCTGTCTGGCCATACTCATAACATCAAAGCAAATTCTCCCAAACAAAAGCCACACATTTATTTATTTATTTAAAATATTTCGAACCCGCTCAATCCATAGTGTTCTAAGCGGCATAAAATAGGTCCATTCAAAATAATTAAAATAACATAATTAAAACAAAAAGAACAAACATCAGTTGCATCAAAGTCTCCATTTCCACATGATAGTTTAACATGCTGGCGTATAAATATTATAGCTAAGAGCGGTTTTAAGAGCCAAACTAATGAGCATCACCCTTAATCCTGCAATTCATTTATGCTCAATGCGCATCCTTAGGCATACCAACAGTGTGAAACAAACTAATATAATTTTGATTCAAAGTGAGTCAGTGTAATAACCAAGCTCAACACAAAATTCTGTATGCAAATGAAAAAGTATGGCAACTTCTATTAGTCCACTATAAATAGTTCTCAGTAGTGATAACAAAGAAACCCATCAAAAACTTATCTGTAGTGGATGATGGATCTGGTTTAGCAGAGCACTCTGTCTACTATGCTACCATGTTTTGGGGAATCCTTCCTCAGGAACTACCATCCCAAACAAAGGGGCCTTTTTACTAAGCTGCAGTAAAAGGGGCCCTGCGCTAGCGAAGACAGCTGTTTTTTTGCAGTGGGTAAAAAGGCCGAAAAAAGAAATATTGGCAATTCAGATGGCACTCAGTTCTTCATTGGCTTTATTTGTCTATATTAGTATTTTTAATGTCTGAAAATGCCTAAGATAAGTGCATTGGAGTGGCCTAGTGGTTAGGGTGGTGGACTCTGGTCCTGGGGAACTGAGGAACTGAGTTCAATTCCCACTTCAGGCACAGGCAGCTCCTTGTGACTCTGGGCAAGTCACTTAACCCTCCATTGCCCCATGTAAGCCGCATTGAGCCAGCCATGAGTGGGAAAGCACAGGGTACAAATGTAACAAAACAAACATTAAAAATACTAATATAGAAAAATAAAGCCAATGAAGAACTGAGTGCCGTCTGAATTGCCAATAGTTATCGTTGGACAATCTGGCACTACTGAGGCAAGAGTTAGAAATGATTGTGAAAATTGTGACTTATATAAAGAAATTGCGTTAAGTAAAGTGGTGGAGAAAAAATAACAGTTGAGACTGATGAAGTTGATGTGAATTTAGACGAGTGGTCCCTAGCAAGTGATTTATATTTGTTACTGCCCTTATATTGTGGCGAAAAAAGAAATTGCCATGCGGTAAGATTGCACTTGCCACATGGCCATGCGGGAGGGAGCACTTACTGCTACCCATTGAGGTGGCAGTAAGGGCTCCCATGCTAACCTGGCGGTAACCGGGTAGTGTGTAGCGCTGCCTGGTGCCCTTGGCCCTGATTGGCCGCTGTCGTGGACAGGATGCTGGGCTCGATGGACCCTTGGTCTTTTCCCAGTGTGGCATTACTTATGTACTTATGCCTGATCACCACCAGGTAACCCCCTGCGGAAATATTTTTCAAATATTTCTGCTAGCACCAGAAATGCTGTGCGCTGGGGGTGGAACTACCGTTGGCACCCGCATTGGGCCGATGGTAGTTCCAGATTGGCACGTGATAATCTCACAGTGGACTTACTGCTGCTTAGTAAAAGGGCTCCTAACAGAATTTGTACCACACCAGACTTTCAGTTCTGAGCACATTCCGCCATTCTCCATAATGGTGGACCATCTAGAATGCAATGCTGTCTCCATGTGGAAAACGCAACAATGCGATAATGCCAGTGCCCAATTTTATTAGTAATTCTGAACAAACCATTGTACCTGACAGTCTATACAATAGTATTCCACTCAAACCTCTTGGCCTTCCAGCACATAACTCAAAAATCCCAATATTGTTCTCCAAGTGTCAAATAAAAAGATCTGTTGGCCCCGTGCATCACTGGAATATGTTCGTTAATAATCCACCACAACCAAGTGAAGATTTGGTTACATTAAGTGTAATGGGGGACCAGGCAGGGAAGATACAGATCTGGTATGTTGATGGCTTCTATGTTCAGTATGTCTGATTTTTTACGGACCTCGCAGTGCGTCCCACATAGATCTTCAAACATAGACAAATAATGACATATGCCACAAAAGTTGAATCACAATGACTACTACTACTACTACTAATCATTTCTATAGCGCTACTAGACATACGCAGCGCTGTACACTTGAACATGAAGAGACAGTCCCTTCTCGACAGAGCTTACAATCTAATTAGGACAGAAAAACAGGACAAGAGATAAGGGAATGTTAAAGTGAGGATGATAAAATAAGGGTTCTGAACAAGTGAATAAGGGTTAGGAGTTAAAAGCAGCATCAAAAAGGTGGGCTTTTAGCTTAGATTTGAAGACGGTCAGAGATGGAGCTTGACATACCGGCTCAGGAAGTCTATTCCAGGCATATGGTGCAGCAAGATAAAAGGAACGGAGTCTGGCATTAGCAGTGGAGGAGAAGGGTGCAGATAAGAGAGTTTTACCCAGTGTCCGGAGTTCTCACGGAGGAATGTAGGAATGACTCCGGGATTGTAATGTGTATTTCTTGTGTGATTGGGTTTACCCATTCTGGTCAATCTAAAGATGTATTGCAAAATGTACAGTGCTCATATGGGGCATGGTGTCCCTGAATAGTAGATGAAATTTAAAATGGGAGGGATCCCTCTAGAATATACAACCCATGGACCCTGCTGAAAAGCTTCATGCAATTGTAAAATATGCCAATGGTGGAAAATACTGTTCACAGTCTGAGGAGCCAGCAGTGAATGAGTGAGATCACAAACTTCTTTTTGTAATGCAGGCTCCTCAGTACCTCTCCACTCTCACCTCTCCCTACACTCCTCCTCGGGAACTCTGTTCACTGGGTAAATCTCTCTTATGTGCACCCTTCTCCTCCACCGCTTACTCCAAACTCTGTTCTTTTTATCTTGCTGCACCATATGCCTGGAATAGACTTCCTGAGCCGGTAGGTCAAGCTCCAACTCTGGCCGTCTTCAAATCTAGGCTAAAAGCCCTCCTTTTTGATGTTGCTTTTAACATCTAACCCTTACTCACTTGTTAACAGTGGTGTGCTGGAGCAGGCTCTCACGGGCTCGCGAGAGCCGTTTGTTAAGTTTTTAAGAATTTTGGGAGCCGGTTGTTAAAGTAGGCCTCCCCATGGCTACTTTAACAACTGACTCCCAAAATGTGGGCTTGGGCCCCTTCCTGAATTCTCTTTTACTTTGCTGGCAGTGATGCTGGCCCCACCAGCCAAGTAAATAGACTGCTGCTGCTCCCTGCTCCTTGTTTCTGACT